>NW_013671318.1:0-12490 GCF_000517525.1 Limulus polyphemus
TTACTAGATTGGGGATAGTCTGGTATATATAAGACCGGCCACAAAGCGATGGAGAGGTAATGAGTAATTGAATGTATGTGGACAAAATATCGTTGACCACGTGAGGCGTGAGTTATAGCGTTTGATTATAGAGCGACTGTTGAAATTAAGTGTATCGGTAAAGTTGTATTCGGAAAGAATAAACCAGTTTATTTAAGAAAGGACTTGTGTCGCTAAAGTTTCGTCGGAACAAAATTACGGAAAATTAACTAACGAACGGAGACGTAACAGTATGGATGCTCTACCGGTCGCGGGTTCGAATCCTTCTCACCGAACATGCTTGCCCTTTCAGCCGTGGGGGCGTTACATATGCAGCTAATCCCACTATTCGTTTGTAAAAGAGTAGCCCAAGAGTTGGCGGTAGGAGTTGTTGACTATCTGTCCTATCTCTAGTCTATTAGTGTTAAATTATGGACGGTTAGCGTAGATAGCCCTCGAGTAGCTTTGCGGGAAATTCAAAACATACAAACGAACCATACCTTCGCTAGTACTAGAGAAGAAATTGAACCTGGCCCTCCTTGGTCGAGCACAACGACCTAAATACTGATGCAGACACGTGGCTTATATTAAATAATATTCCAGTAATGTTATCGATTAATTTTATCACGAAAAATGTTTCTTCATCACATGAACATGAGGAATACAGTTCAGAATAGTAATGTTCAAGTATACTAGTTTTTCAGTGTTAAATGTGCTCTAAATATAGTAAATAACTGAATAATCAACACTATAATTTCCAAAACAATAATACTAATAACGATTTTGCATGTTAATTTATTATTTTGAAAAAGCCAAGCTAAAAAGGATAGAGAGCGTTAACATAATTCGAAAGAAACGCTGTCAGCGTCAGTAAGATTTAGAAAAGAGCGAAGTTCGAGACTAACAAAAATAGCGGTAAAATAAGAACTGATATGTATGATCCTTAGTATTTTCTAATAAGCACCGACTTTTATTTATATGAAACTGACAGTAAACGAGTCAAGATACGTGAAGGTAAGGAGAGGTAATACCACTATTCCACTTAAAAAAGTTAAGATGTTATCTTATTTATCCCTACCTTATGTCTATATGGAGCCTGATAGTGATAATGATACAAAGATACGATTCAAACTGTACTCGTACAACCTTATAAAGTAGAGATTAGGGTTAGCATAATTCATCTAAATTACAAATTTAGACCAAGCATATTATTTTATATGATGCTACTACAAGTAAGGCTGATACTCGGTTGCATTTTATGAAGTGTGAAACTGAAAAGTTATTGTATTTGTAATTTGTAAGAGATAATTCGTTGAAACAGAAATGTGACTTGTTTAAAATTTGTTGAACAAGTTCTAAACAAGTCACATTTCTGCTACTACAACTTGTTAACCTAAGACTTTAGTTTAAAGTTTAAGTTAGTCTCTAACTCTTATTTGATTAGGCAGTGGTGCCACTATTCACAGTGTACACTTATCTATTATTATTAATCCTATTCACAGTCACTTAGCATAAACTTCAAATGGTTCATTCATTAAATAAAGCAACAAAAACTGTTCAGAAATTAATTACATCATTTCAATCAACTACTGAATATATCAAAGATACCTGTTTACTGAGTACATTTTCAGTTAGTCTATTTTTTAATATCCTGTTTGACCAACTCTCTTAATCTTCTGTAATCCTTTTAAGTTTCCAATCATAGTAGTCAATTTAAAATTCTTAAATTTATAATGCCTTTAATTTTTTGAAGGGTGTAATGGATGCTAAATTGTTTCATATTACCTGCACAATCTGTGACCACTGTGAAAAAGGATGCTAATTCTCACACAGTCTGCAAAATTGTTTAATACTAAATTTCATATGATATTTAACCAAGAAATATACATTCACATGCTGAAGATAAGCTTTCACAGTGAACTTTGAAATCTTATTTTTGATATCTCCAAATTCACTGACAATGTTATGGTGCTAAAAAGAGTGTATGCTACTAAGAGATTTTCCTTATTCAAAATATATTTGACAGTCATATTGACTAAACCAGAATTTTATAGATGAGTTTTATTATTGGAAGTTGTAAAATTATACACATGAGGTATGGTTATCTGGAATGGACTTACTTCTTTTATGAGAGGAACACTGATGTATAAAATTTAAATTTAGACATGATTCATGATAAAATCCATAATCTTCAGCAGCCTGAGTGTTTATCAGTAAAAATGAACACGAATTAAGAAAAAGCAGGAAAAAGTATTATTTATTAAGACTGAGATATAGTATTTTGCCATATTAAGAAAGCATTTCAATATTTTTATTAGTTAATTCATTCAGAAGCTTTTTCCAAAGCAGGCAAAAACAGACTTTAAAAAAGGAAAATATGTTTGTTTATACATCACTAAAATGGAAAAGTATATATACAGTAATCTTTCAGCAGTCTTGTATGTGTTTCACACTATCAGCAAATATCAGTTTGTAATTTTGGGTTTTGTTTTAAAATTTTATATTCATTGAATTTGATGCTCTCGTTGTGATTTTGATGATCAGAATTTTGAGATATCTATTGTAAAGAATTAGTTTTTAAATCGCACAATATCAGCAAATATCAGTTTGTAATTTTGGGTTTTGTTTTAAAATTTTATATTCATTGATGCTCTTGTTGTGATTTTGATGATCAGTATTTTGAGATATCTATTGTAAAGAATTAGTTTTTAAATCAATGTCCAAATGGGGAAAGTTTTTAACTCGGTCACTGTCATGGATATATATGTATGTCTTTCTAGATCATTGCCATGGCCATATGTATGGGATAAACTAACCTTTGTGTTAGCTTTAAAAATTGTGATGTTAAATATATGTTCTGAGAAAAATGTATGCAATAAAAATCAATAATTTTATAATTCATTTTAAAAAAATCATTAATTTGTCAACTTTGGAAATAAATGGATTATTAATTATATTTCTCAACTCTTCTTACAATCTCAGAACATAATCGCCTGTGAAATATTTCAACCAATTAATTTAAAAGAAAATTACATGTTGATATGATAAGTAATAAGCAAGATATAATTAATTATACAATATGACATGTTTTTCTATGTATATAAAAATGAAACCTGCACTGAGAGAGGAACTGTTACTTTAGTGTGTCAAGAAATTCATTGTATAAAGTTTGTAAATATCATCCATGCATGATCATGGTATCAGATATAGTTGAATTATACTAAGGGTTTAACTTGCAGAGTTAAGTTTCTTTGAAAGTGTACAGTTATGTCATAAAAGTCTGTGTTTAATAATATAATAATGACATGTAAGATGTTAAAATGAAATACAAGTCAGTGGTTTCAGTGATTTTTAAATATCAAAAAAATTCACACATCATTGGATTCCACAGCCACAAGTTAGTAGATTGACACTGCAAGTTCATGTAGTTAATAATTAACAAAAAACAGTTAAAAATCGTACCTGTAAATTGACCTTTTGCACAATACAACTTTCCCATTGGAACAATGTGAACAAAATTTCAGTGACTGGTACCAAATTATCACTTTACCTGGTAACCTGAGATTGCATGAAACCCACATCAAAGCAAAATAAAATGTAGTCCCAATAAAATCCAACAATTTCAAACTCATACACAAGGATTCATATTATATGGATATATGAAATGAAAATTGTAACAACCAAATGTTAAAAATGAAATATGAGCTTACCTATGTACCTATGAAAGTATAGGAGATATTTTGTAATCACGTTGGTTGTAAATTTGAAATACTGTGATTGACAGATAAGTACCAGTAGTAACCTCCACCCATTCTAAGTCATGTCACGATGTAATTTATACATTGTTCATACCACTTTTATCATGTACTATGCATGTTCTTTAGCTTTAGCCAAACCCAAAGATAGCAAACTGTTGTCAAGAGTACATATCGTCTATTTACGCCCGATGATACGACGTCAAACAAGTTGTTGCCAAAACAATGTATAGTCTGTTTACAATCCCCATTCATTATTTTTTGACATCCTGTCAGTTTGATTTGGGCAGACATGTCTATGTATCCTTTATGCATTATGTAATACCTAACACAAAGTTTATTGTATGGCTTTGTTTCTACAAATTCAATGGCTAAACAGAATTATAAATAGTTTTAAAGTGTTGTTTGTGTGTTTTCAAATAGAAAATGCTTTGGAATCTAATGAAACCACCCAGATAAAAGTAGAGCATTTGAGAGCTATTGTTTGATATATCACTGATCCTTATTGGTCCAGTCAATTTGAACCAACATCCTGTTTTTATTTTAACATTCCTTCGATGGTTCCTGCCAGATGGAGGAAGAAAGATTTAACAATTATTGCAATTTTTTTAAAACCAATTTACAACCTTGTGAGAGTAAGGTGCCTTGAAATAAATCATGCAAACTCAGCATGTATTAGTACTGTAGACATTTTTCATTTGTTGTTTTTGTGTATAATAATTAGAATTTTGTTTATGGTAGACTTATATATTCGCAACTGTGATTTTGCATTCACATACTTCCGTGGCCAAGAACTATAATTCTCTGGGACTCCTTAATACAAAGTGAAATTTTATGTAATTGGAGCATGTGAAGTAAAGAACGTATGACTATCATGTTTCAGTATAGTGAGTAATGGTAAAATAAATGTTTAAACATTTAATATATAAATAACTTCTGATACTGTGAAGTGTTCTATGCATTATTGCACTAAGACAGTGGAACTACAAATAGTAAATTTCAAATGATTTGTTATGCTGTGAGATTAGTACATCAAAATGTAATTTTAGACTAACTGAGTTCTAAGGTAACAGTATCATTATGTCAGAATTGCTCACTATGTGTTACAATGTAAAGGATCATTTAATGAACATAACTCAGTAAGGTTTTAATATATAAAGGGTATATATGTATCACCAGCCCAATTTGTCCTTTCATGAGACTTCTTAGTGTTATCTAGACTTTCAGAAATCTTTTATTAGGTTTTTTTCTGAAAAAATTAATTCAAAAGTTGGATTTTTTTTCTGATATGGATAAAATTTAAAAAGTGGATTGAAAAATTGCATTGTAGAGTAAAAATCACAGGATAATGATAATTGGGAAGTTTTCTAAATTGATGAATGGGACTAATTTGGTTCTTTTGGAGTCTGTTTTAGGATCATTATTTCTGTAAAGTATGCTGATTATAACAGGGGTGTAAGGTATCCATCTCAAACCTACATGTATCTTTTTGAAACATCTTTTCTTGTCTGGTGCAAAAATTAAGTATCCATTTCACTTTACACTTTTGAGATTACTACTTCTTATTCTGACCTGATTATTAAGACCATCAAGGTTTTACTAAGAAAAACAGTCTCAACAGTAGCAGCACTTCTCCTAGTCTTGACCATTAGGACATGATGGATTTCTTGGTACAGATGTCCTGTTAATGTTAGTTGAAGACAACTTGTTTATAATTGGACAGTTATGAAAAAAATAGTTGTTGAATATTGACTGGTTGATTACCAAAATTTCAGAAACCATTTGTATATAACCATAGTTTCTAATTGTGTTTCACATTTCTAAAAGTTTTAAGTCATATTTTGTGTACTTTTGCAAAATATGCACTACTTTTTCTGAGTTTGTTCGAGTTTCTGTACCTTGATAATGTTAATAAACTTTTGAAATCCACATTTGAATTAACACCACACTTCCAGTCATATTTTAAATTTGTAATCAGTGCTTGTGTGAGCTATAACCATGGTAAGGTGAGGTAGTCAACAACCTGAGGCTGGAAACCAATGCGTTTCTGTTTTTTCTTTTGACCTTGATCAACAAGATAGGTATAAATAAGTTACAAGTATCTTTAAAACCAGAGTCAATAAAACATCAGGATTAGGTTTGACTTTGCTCATAATCACACTATAATGCAACTGGTTCCTCTAAATTATTTCTAACTTTAATGTTTTTTGAATTGGGTGACTGCAAACAGTCAGTACAAATCTGCAAAGAATTATCAAGGGAAATTATTGGTGTATCAAGAAACATTCTTTGTATTAGATTAATAGTGTGAACAGACTGAATGTTAAATTTGATGACGAGGAACCCACTTTGAGACTAATAAATGGTTGGAGACGGCTTGAATGGGTAATATAGAAAAACTTTAATATTTAATGTCGAAACGTTGTACATTTGCTGTTATATTAAACTTATATTAAAGTTTTTCTTCATTACCCATTCAAGCCATCTCCAACCATTATTAGACTGAATGTTATTGCCTCCTTTAGGTGTTTATTACTCCTATATATCTTGCCCAATTACCAATCCATCAGGTGTAGGCTTAATACATTATGGGGAGTTTAAATGTTAGTATAGGTTACATATCTCTTGCTATGCCTCAAAAAGGATTACATTATGATTTAAATAACTTATTGTTAGCACATTTCTACTTCATAGTTTAATGAAATTTAACAATTTTGTTGTTCATGAAAATGTGTAGTATAATGCCTCACAGTATTGTAAATTTAGTGCATAATGTTGCTATTAATAAAAAGTATTTAACCATTCTGTATGGTACTAAGATACCACACTGTTATAAAGTATTAATTTCCAATGCTATAATTATCACAACTCCCACATCTCATATTTAATTAATTTAATACATTATTACACCCTCACTGTTACCATTGTTAAAGAGCATGCCATAAATTATCAAAGAGTTAAAAAAATTATCAGAGGCTAAATTTCAAGTATTTTGTAAGACTATAGCTGAAAAGAAGATATACATATAATGTGTACTAAAGAATTTGAATGATGAACAGGTTTCTTTCAGAAACTAAATGTTATTTAAAAAAACAATCCCAATTTTGATAAAAGGCAAGTCTTGTCAAATATTTTTACCTACTGGAAGTTTGCACAGAACACACTGTTGTTAATATCCTGTTACTACTTGGAATAAAGTTTCCTATGTGTTATCAGTAGTGTTACCTACTACAAGATGGGTTGACCATCTCCTAACATCACTATTGTTAATATCCTGCTACTACTTGGAAGAAAGTTTCATATGTGTTATCAGTAGTGTTACCTACTACAAGTGGGTTGACCATCTCTTAACATCACTATTGTTAATATCCTGCTACTACTTGGAAGAAAGTTTCCTATGTGTTATCAGTAGTGTTACCTACTACAAGTTGGTTGACCATCTCTTAACATCACTATTGTTAATATCCATTAGTCCTTGCAAAATGAAAGTTTGATATTCTTTATCCTGCCATAATCCCCTATTGCTTTTTGTATAGAGATGAGGTGTAAGGCCAGATGGACATTTATTTCATATTTGTTAGGTATATTTAAAATTTTTTTAAATGAGTCAACATGTCTATCCTCCAGTGTTAAACTTGGGGCTTAGATTACAAAATTGCATCATCATTTTGCAGTGTAATAAACCAAAGATCTGTATAATTAGCATCAAGTAAAGATATATTTGATCTTATAGCCTTGCTGTTATGCTACCTTTCTCCATACTGTAATGTCATAAGTAAGCTTTGAAATACATATATTTCTGTCTATGAACTACTGAAATTACTGCCATAAATTATGTAAATTATGAACAATAACAGACCCTATAAAGGACCTGTTATTCACTTTGTCAGGCTAAAGTTTAAACATCAGACAAACCATTTCACAAATTTGTACCTTTGACAGATAAATAATTTGACCACTCAGGACTAGTCCAAATCTGGACTTCCAGCAGTTTGTGTATTTTATCCAGTTCTGGATTTTACAAAGTTTCATTTCACTTCTCAGTACACGTTTGGTTATCTATATTACCCCTTGTTATTCAACTCTACATTTTACAAACTTTTTCTTTGTACTGTAACATATCACACATCAAGACATAAGGTGTTTTGTCCTGTGGACAAAACAACCTGCAGGACACACTGTGTATTATTAATAGGAGTGATAGTTTAGAGATTTTCCACTTTCTATAGCTTAGACTGTGGTAATTCAAACTATAACATATTTTCAGTGGATGTGCCCTACTGGACTCTTACTTTACATACCAAATTTCAAGGCAATCCATTTAGAAATACATGAGATATAAAATCTCCAATTGTGATTGAATTTCTTCCTCTTTTTTTCTTTCTTTGCACTAAAAGTATGGAAACTTTCTTTCATAGAAAAATATACTTTTATGGATTTTTTTCAAATTTGGTACACTGAAATCTTCACATCCTACAATAGGTGTCAAACTTTGTCTAAGTATAGGCTCCATGTGAAAAGTTATTTGACCAAAATGTTTGTGCATGCCTATGCAACAAGTCAAGAGCTATCAGTCTAAAACTTTTACTACATTTTCACCTAAGAGTAAAAGTGGACCATTTTTAGTTTTTATCCTTCAGATTAAAGTCAGCTGACTTAGAGCAACTAAACTATAGGGTGAGAGCATTTACAGATATATAAATAATTGGTTAGGCCAGTAAGCCAGATTAACATTTTCTAGCTCAAGTTTTCAAAAGAAACATATGGGTGGATGGTTATTATTCCTTATTCATTGCCAACTTTTAGTGTCATTAATATTGGCTTGAGAAATTAGCATAAATAATGATGCTTGATATGACTGTACTGAGTGCATGCAGGTGATGACAAGAAACTGTTATCTAGATTCTTTGGTGTTACTATAAAGGAAGTTATTAACACTGTTTTAGAGAGGAAAACTACCACCATATATTTTAAAGAATTTGGTTGGTTGTGTAACTTATGGGTCAGGTTTATTTCAATTAAAAAGATTGCAATCCTAAAGTTAATGTTGGTTACTATCGAGTGTCAGTTTCTTACTTGCTGTGGTTTGTTGGTGTATATTGACAAAAAAGGCATGATATATAATCAAAAACACCTTAGGTGTGAAAAAAAGGTATGGCCAAAAAAGACTGAATATGTGACTTAAAGGAATGGAATCAAAATTGGCAGCCAAACTGGTAGCTACACTTGTAGCATTGATAAGAATTTTACACCAAAAATCCATTCATTAGTTAGCTTGGCTGCATATTTTGTTTTACCCACCATCATGCCCCAAGTTGAACAAAAAATGTAGCCTGGCTAAATGATGAATAAATATTTGCTGTAAAATTCTTATTAATGCTATAAATATAGCCACCAGTTTGGCCAACAATTTTGATTTCGTTTCTTTAAGTTCAATGCTCAATCCTTTTTCGGCTGCACCTTTTTTCACACCTAAGGTGTTTTTGATTAGATCTTCATAGCAAAAGTTCTTTAAATTAAACTAGGAATATGAATTATTTTAGTAACCCATGTTTTACTCACACTCTAGTACAATGCCATTCTTATAGTAAATTGGCCAAAATTATCCACTATACTATGAGTCCTCTTGAAATCTTGTGCAAATTTGAACTAACTTATTCCTGAATACAAATATCTTATTAATTACATGTACAGTAGTTCCAAAAACTGAGTTTTTTTCTATCACAGTGAAAAATATTAGATGTATATTAGTAAGCATACTTAAATTGTTTTTCTTATTATTACCAAAGTTTCTTCTTTTAAATATTGAAACTTATTTTCCATATTCTTCCTACTCTGTAAGGTTCTCCAGGTCTTTCTAAATCAAGAAACATTTTCCACATAATTAGCCTTTTTTTCATTACTTTATGATTATAGTGAATTAAGAAATATATTACTGTTTAACTGCTTTCAAAACAAATGCAAAGACTATTGACAAAAATAATGATTTTTGTAAATTATTGGTTTATGTTTAATAATAAGCTAATTTTATTTTTTATGTTTCAGCTAACAAAACTTATAACTTTGTAAAATCTATTATAAAGTAATAACGCAAATTCTTGTAGCAATATTTTTTGGATACACTAATAGATTAAGCAAAAAATAATTTTTTTTGCTTTGTTACTTGAGTTAATGTATTTTGTGAAAATTGTTTGTAATTAACTTCCTATGAATTTATCTATTTATTTACTATTAGAATTGGATGAATATTAGCAGATTCCAAATATGGGAGACAAAAGGGAGTCATCTCGTGTAAAAGAAGTTAATCAACAGCGTGTGTTGGATAAAGCAGCTCGAAAACGTCGTCAACGAAAAGCTTTAGATGCCCTTGAGCAAGACAATTTTCATGATGATCCCCATGCTAATCTTGTGATGCACAAAAAAGCACCCAAATTTGAGGAAACCTTAGAGTCAAAAAAACGAAATAGACGACTGAAAAGTGAACCGTTCAAACAAAGGTTTCGTAAGAATTTCACTGTTCTCTTAGAAGAAGAACAATTAAACTCTTCTGATCCTCCCAACTACCTAAGTGCCTGTGTTCCTCCATCAAAATTTCCTGAACATCACTTTTGTTCAGTGTGTGGCTTTCCTTCCAATTACACATGTATTCCCTGTGGTGCTAGATATTGTTGTGTCAAATGCCTCGGAACTCACAGGGATACTAGGTGTTTGAAATGGACTGCTTAAAACTCAGAACTTGCAGGAATACTAGTTGTTTGAAATGGACTGCTCATACTCAAAACAACCGAGGTACTATGTGCTTGTAATTTTGCTTCAACTGAGACTACTTGTTTATTTGTTAGAACATGGTCTGAATTTGGTGTTTTCCGATGTAAAATGGAAATATATATATCTATGCCTGTAATTATTGTATGTCATTCATTATACAATTTATTTCATGAAAACTGTATTTTACCAGTAATAATTTTTGCTTTCATTATAGTTCAAGCCCATTTGGATTGCTATTTAAATTCAGATTATTTTAAATGGAAAATGTATTAAAACCTTCATGACAAAAGTTATATTTGACAATACTATGTATCTTTTTAAATGGTTTAGTAAAAATATCACTGTCACCTAATGTTAAGTGCAGGATTTTGTATAATTCTTTAGTATCAAATTTTTCTTTTTACAAGTTTAGTTTTTTGCTATTTCTGCTTGCTTGAAATTGGTTTTTTCATATAACTATTCTAATGTATTAGCAGTTCATTTAAGTTTTTAATAGATCTTCTACTGAATCTATAATATTCATCATAGTTGCTTGCATAAAAAGTTAATTCTAAAGTGAAATTATAGAACATTTATTTGTGCAAGTAAAAAGTACATGTCAAGGTATTGTTACTTTCTTTTCTGTTGATTTGTTTGATTGATGTTATGACTGGATAAGTCTTATAATCTGGGAAATACAACTGCAATATATCTATTATTGACACCTGACAAAAATGCATAAAATCAAGCATCTTGACTGATCAACCGTCTTCTTCAGTGGTTTTTAAAACTGAAAGAGTCATTGTTTCACCCTCGTGGAGATCTCTGTTAACAAGAATATGATACTTGGTTGATATGGCAACACTCAATCCATTTTTGTGTGCTGTATGTCTTTTACATTGTTCTTCAATTAATAGAATAACCAGTGATATTTGTTGTTTGCTCTTCCAATAATGTTCCTGTTTGGTCAGTCAGATTAATTAATTTCTCTACTATATATTGTTTTGAGGTTCCTTTAATCTTGTTTATAATAATCTGGAAGTTTCTCTCTAGTATGATTCAAAAGGGTCATTATATGAAATTTTGTCTACACAACCTGCACATTTAATTGGTGGAACAGTCTTTGGATATACCAGTAGATTATGTAAAGGTTTATGGATTTTTTATTTTCACTTTATTGAGTTGATATTTCACTTGCTATGCTAGGCCTCTAATATAAAGTATAGTGACAGTGACATTCTCTGAGTCTTTATGGTTAAAGCTTGTGTTAACTTTGTTCATTTCATCCCTTTGAATCTGTTAATCAATATTAAATAAGGTAATTAAAAATGTGTGATCTGAGCATAACCTAGAGGTTCTCTTTGTTCAGGATTCTGAAGTATCCTGTTGACAGAAGTGGTCAGGTGTTACTATGATTTTTTTATAACAAATATAAGAATTCAAGATTACCTTGTGGTTCTTGTTTTCTTGATGGATTTGATGTGATCATGAAACCTAATTAAATGGTTCAAAGTAGTGTACTTGTATATATTAATAAAATCATGAACATTTTATTTACATACCTCCAATGGCATTCAGTTGTGTGGGAAGAAGTTTAATGCTTGTTCTTCAGTGGTTTATTTAACTATAATTGTTACCACAGAAGAATCAACCACAGTTTCCTGTATTTATTAGAACTAAACAAATATATACTAGAACTGTGTAGCATTTAAACACATGCTTAAGAATAGATAAAATTTGGTAGGGGAAAGATGTATTCAATAATTTTATCACTTTTCTTTTCCAATTGATGTACACAAGGATTCCATGTTGAATAATAATATTTCATTTTCACTGATTGTAAAGTTCTTAAGGAATTGTGCACATTCTTCACTGTTTTTTAGAAGATAAAGGATAATCTTTGATAGGTTGTTTACGCAGAGTATTCATAATGAATCTAAGTTTCAAATGGACAGCAACTGCCTGTTGTA
>NW_013671318.1:13269-20263 GCF_000517525.1 Limulus polyphemus
TGATGACCATCTAACAATTCTAGTTACTTGATTTGTTGAGTTTGGTCTTTTAACACTCTTGATTATATATTCTATAAGAAATCACTAAATGTATTGGACATTTCATTGGATGTAAAATGTATATTATTATTTTCATGTTCCATCTTATGATTTTCTAGCATTTCTTTTTTCAAAGCTTATTTCTTTTAGTGTGGCATGTATTCCTTCTGTTTATATTCCACCACCATTTTCAACTGCTTATATACCCAAAAATCTTAACATTTGTCTAGAAAATGCTTGTCTTTATATAAATGTCATAGAGACTGTTCTCTACTCACAGCCTGGATGATCAGTTGTAAGTGGCTTGCAGGGTTATTGAAGTATCATTCACAGTGTCAATGGAAGGCTTTCCTAGTAGTTAACTATATGAAGTGCAATACTTTATTGCTGTGAATTCTTTGGTATTTAGTTATACTGGTATTTTGTAGAAAAGTTATAGGTATCTGCAAATCTCAAGTTCAAGACTGTTATACAAAGAATAAACTAAAGTTAGATAACAAAGGGAAACAAGTGAACAAATAAGATGTTTATATGATTATTTTATACCAATAACTCACTGTTGCTCCATATTTGTAATGATAGGTACAACTCTAGTAAAAACTTAAAATGTTTATACTACTGTTTAAGACTTAATCGTAAAGCTTCATCAAGAACTTTTCATTGCCTGTGTAAAATGCTTACATCATGTTTATGACCTTGAATTTGATTAATTTCATGCAGAAAATGTATCATAATAAACCTGTATAAATGTGTATTCCACACTAATTATAGAAGGGTGAAATTAATGACCATTTCGACTACAACAGCACCATTCTTAATTGTGCTGTTAAGTCTGAAGTTTCTTTCAGCTTAGGTAAAAGATGGTCTAAACCTGAATATGATATTGTATTGGTACATACATTAATTGAAAACTTATTTACCGTAGTAACCTACTGGCTACTTTCATTAATTATCCATTGATAGTTAGGAACTAATAATGTTTTGCCACCTGTGACCAATGAAACTCAACTAAATTTTTCTGAGCTTCCAAAAATAATTACTGATGAAATTTTACTAAACTACCATTTAACCAAGATTCCTTATGCCAGAATTAAAATTCATTCTGTCACTACCTTGTACATTTAATACACCTTCAATTCAACTATGGCTAAATACAATTGTCAACAACTGATTCTAATCACTGTTAAAAAAATAACCAACCATGAACTGCTGCATCATTGCATTGCCTTTCACAAGTTGATCCACTCATGCTTGTAATCTTCACAGCAAAACAAATACAGGTAACTTCAATGAAATGAGACCTGTTTCATTGAAACTGCCACCCAGTCTACTTTTTTTGTGCTTGTGTAAAACACAATTACCTTGTTTCACATGGAAGAGTCACACACAGAATCCTGTAGTTTTTTAAGAAGAATTTCCACTACTCTAGCAAAGTGGTGATTTTTGCTTGGAAAATCACTTAGGGATTTGGAAAGTAAGGGGCTACAACACCCTTTCAGTTATCAATTTCCTGATCAAACAACTGTCCTAATTTGTTTGAGTGGTAACTGTTTAGTGCAGTTCATACACTGTATCTCATGTTAACATGAGGGCTTAGAAAGTGATAGTTACAATACCATTTTATTTGTTGGCTTCTCAGTTACACAACTATTTTATTGAGCCTGTGAGTAGAAAATCACTGAAGGCAAATATCACTTAATAACTTGGAAAATAAGGGTCACAATGTCCCTTTAGCCATTTGATGACATGACCGTCTTGAATCATACATGAAACATAATTGTATCATGTAATAAGTACATGATAGCTTATACTGCCACCTGTGGGCTCAGAAACTGAGCTATGTCAGTTGCTAATCTTGCAACTATGTGACCATCCTAGCTGGTTGAAGACTGGTTTTAATCCTAGTCATTATGATGAGAAGATTGGTATCAGTAACCCAACCAACCACTGGAACTATATCACACCTCTTCCTCATCTGACTTATAGAAGATGACCAGATAAGTATTTTTGTCTTCCTCCTCCTCTTAGCTGAACTGAGATGTTCACTGATAATGTCATCTTCCTCGTAATGGTTGACCAACTATCGTTCCTCTAACAAAATCTGACAATTCGAGAGAACCTTGAGTTCTAGGCATGTTGTAGCACAAGATAATTAGTGTGCGGATCATTTTCATTTATATAATGCTCTGTGAACACAAATTAATTAGCATAAATCAGTTAAATGACGAAAAATTAGGTGTCTATTTACTTGTGACCACTCAGTGTATATAGCAAGTAAGTTAGCAAAAATGAAAGTAAATGTAAGTTTACCTGCAGTGGGCGGTTTCTAAAGTGAATTCCACAGCTTGTATTGTAACAACAAAAATAGAGGAGAATAATCTGTCAGTGGGTGTTCTAAGCTAATTGAACCCACCTGTGTGGACTTTGACGAAAAGGAGATAATTATTTAAGGCTCTAGATATAACTGTGGTAACCAACAGTTATAGTGGAGATTTTAAAGTGAGTGTCAAACCCTTGTATTGTAATAACAAGAGTAGAGGAGAATAATAAGTATTGTCAAAGGGTGTTCTAAAGTAATTAAACCCATCTGTATGGACTTTGACAGAAAAAGAGACAATCATTTAAAGCCCTGGATACAACTGCGGTAATCAATAGTGTTACGAATTTTTGTAGATACGTTTAACTTGTTTTGAATATATTATTTTAAAACAAATTATTGTGTACTGACCGTTTATTATTGAAATTTATCGCCAACAAGTCACAGCCATCTAATGTAAAGAATCCGGCCTTCAAAACCTGACAAATGACTAAAGACTTTAATTATATAAAACTTGTCATGTTGTGTTACATTTCCTCTCCCGTCAATTAAACAAGATACTAATAAATATAATAAACAAAACGGAGTCACAATACATTAGTACTCTAAATATGTCAAATCCAAATTCACAAAATAACTCACTCTCTCATAAGCTTGCCCTATCTGAAAAGTAAAAGCCGGTTGGGTGTGTTGCACTATTTAACAAACTCTGTTTACTCAATGCAAACATAAATTAAAAGCAAGTACTTTATAGAACTTGTGAAAACGAAAGTTAAGCACTAAAATCAAGCCAAAGTAAACATGTAATACCCTCTGGTTGAGCTTATAGTTGTACGTGAGAACTTTTAAGAGCTCTCACGAAAGTTGAACAAAGGATATCAGCAAAAACCAACCTAGCCTCTGCTGACTATTTATGTAGTTGATGAATATAAAAGGCTGAGGTTTTGAATGAAAACATAGCCTTAAATATGAAAATTAATTTTAGACCATTAGAAGACAATGGACCACAATATCAACTTGTTACCTTGAGCAGATAACAAGTCGTGTGTTGGCAAATTCTGTGGCTTCGTGAAGCTGTTATCTGATTTTTCGACAAGAATCACTCAGTTTGTTCCCTTGTCTAATATAACAAGGAGTGTGTTCGAAGATTCATTATTCTTTAATCGAATTGTTTGTGTACCCTGTTCTTTTTTGCTGTTTATTTATTATTAATCCCCAGTGAGACAGCTAAGATCCAGGGTTCGATACTCTGCGGTTAACACAGCAGATAGCCCAATGTTCGATGACGAGGAACCCACTTTGAGACTAATAATGGTTGGAGACGGCTTGAATAGGTAATGAAGAAAAACTTTAAGTTTAACATAACAGCAAATGTACAACGTTTCGACAAGGTTTTGTACCTGATGATGACAAAACCTTGTCGAAATATTGTACATTTGCTGTTTTTTCTTCATTACCCATTCAAGCCGTCTCCAACCATTACTAGATAGCCCAATGTGGCTTTGCTCTAAAACAATGTATTATTACTTTTATTAGGTATGTTCAACAATTTTATTTTTAAAAGCCTGTGTATGTTAACATTGGTGAAATAGTGACTGTTAAATAAAGATTTGTCTAGCTTAAGTCAACTGCAATCCTTTCAATTGGCTGCAATTAGGTACTTTTGCAATGCAAACTTACTATCTGTAGGGATATGAGTATCACATGTATCATCAAACATGTATATATAAATAATGTTATGTAAATATTTGGATGTCATTCTACTGTAGCAATTTATTTCCGCAAAAATAGAACATTATTCATCTGATTTTTTAAACAATATTTTGCTATTGATGATATATATTAATAAGCCAATACACTGTGACATACAGAGGGACGAACGGAAACTGAAAGTGAAGTCATGGTTGAGAGTTGAGTGCGCTTAGAGGATTGCGCAGTCTTAAATAATCAAGAAACGTTGGAGGGTAATTTACGCCATTTGTGAATGTAACATTTCGCAGTGTTGGAGATTGTGGTATCGTTACATTTTAACTAAGCCTTTTTGGTTTGTGATTGTGGATATTTTTGTGAAAGAAAACAAAGTACGTGGAAAATGTCTGCAAACAATATCAAATTGTCAACGACAGATCGAGCTATAAAAAGTATGTTATACTCATACTCATAAGCTAATGTTTTAACTTCATTTTTTAAATTCAGTTTAATGTGTGCGCTGTGGCAAGTTTAAGTTAATGAGTTTAAATTTAACTTCTGAGTTTTTATGCATAGTATTAGTTAAACTTTTTTAAGTTTTAAGTCTTTTGTTTCACTCAGGCAGCATAGACCCCATAGCTCATAATCATATCGTCATCACACTTGCACTGATGTTACAGCCATACTCGTTGACCGTGGCCTGCCTAAGTTCATACGTTTATAATTTTTGCCATTACCTTTGGACATTCTGAGTTGAAGTCTGAAATATTTGCAAAACTAACTTTAAAACATCATTATTGTCTGTTAAGTAACATATGTATACTGAAAACAGCAAAAATTATAATTGAATCAAGTACTTTGCTACATTAATGTATTATAATTTATATAGTGCGTTAATATTGATCTGACTTCAGTCTTGATTAGCAATGATAACTAACGACCTTACACATTTTAATTGTCAGTGATCTTTGAGCTAATACATGTTTAAAAATTAGATTAATTAATAAAGTAAAACATGCTTACACATTCATATATCAGATGTTATCAATGTGCCATAATAAATTCTGGAATTAAAAGATACATAAATAAAAGTTAAGTAAATTTTTATTAAAATTTACACCTTATTTACAAGTTTTTTTTAACTTGAATTATCAAGTCTGAATGTACATTTTGGTGAGAAATATCGGCTAGCCCAAATATTGGGCTAGCCTGTCACGTACACGCAGAACAAAGATGTAGAAGAAAGACTCCTTTTAGGCTTGTAACTTGCCTAATCAGTAATTAATTAAATATATTACTTGGACTGTTCAACATCCTAAAAGTAAAATCTTATTTTTATTGCAGGCTTTTGGTCTTCTTACCAAAGCTTTTAATGGGCAACTGCATGTTGAACATTATTGTTTCATATTTTCATGGAATAGTTTAAGTATTAAGCAAAAACATAAATAACAAATGACATTTAATATAACCTTACCACAATGCTCAGCTTTGGTGAGCAGAAATTGACAAAAACAGTATAATGCAAGAAAAGCTAAAAGTTTATATCAAATTATGAATCTGTTGTTAAAGAAACTAAAATAAGATTAATCAAGTGATGGACGAGTTATTGTGAAATCAAATGTTTCATAAATAAACATCTTTAACATGCTTTTTAAAATGCAAGTTTAAGGTAATACTAAAATGCTGGTTTATGAGTTCATTTGAGTGATAGTAAAGTTAATTCAAATAAAAGTAATATAGAAAAATTAATCAATAAAATATAAAAAGAAATAAATGGTTTTAATCTAAATATTGTTGTGTTATTAATTCTTACTTAAAATCTTATTTATTAAATTACTTAAATATAATTGAAAATAATTACAATTCACTTGTGTAACCTGATTCACATTCCAACAGTTGTTATTCTTGGAAATTAAGTATATATATATATGGCATATGTAGTGTGGTTGACATTATAACATGAGAAGCTTAAACTGATCAACTAACAAAGTTAAAAACTATTATGCAATAGATTTAAAGATTTCAAGAAATATTCTATATGTCTACATAACAATCGGGGATAAAAACATTTAAATTATGAAGACAACTTATATTTAAACTGGTAATTAAATGTCACTTTCAAAATGAATGAGATGTTGGCTCTAGTAATAGGACAGAAAAGGTTAAGACTTGTTGTAAATGGAAGTTTTCAAATTGGAAAACTTGTTAATACAACCAAATTTGTGTATCCATTATTATTGGCATGAATTTTAAAGTTCAAATGTTTTTCTTCTCTCAGTAAAAAGAGCAGTATTATCCTTTAAGACTGATAAGTCCCACCCCAAGAATAAAAAGTGTACAGAGTAATGCTATGAGAATTATAATGTTACCCCTAAGAACAGATTTAAATTTTTCTCTCTCTTTTTACTTTGTAAAAACATGCACACTTTGTGCCCAAACATATACCTAATGGGATGAGTTTATTTAAAACTTGTAGGTATTTATGGTAAACCTGGCTTACCTGATAAAGAATATAATTTATTGCAGAAACATTTTTGTCTAACATTTACTATCACTGGTTAGGATATTGTTTTTTTTAAAACATATCACAATTGCAGCTAGAAATAATTATATGAACAGTTAGACAGTTTATTTATGTAGTTGTTTGAATAAGATAAACATAAAAATCATGTGAACAATTAGACAGATTGTTTATGCAGTTGTGTGAATAAGATAAACATAAAAATAATGTTCAATAAAGACCATTTACCAGAATATGTTGTAGTTGCTTTCCATACTCACTAAACAGTAAACTGGACTAAACTTAGCTGATTTTATGATTATCTTATTTTATTAGACAAATATAATAATAATAAAAAACTTAAGTTGTGTCTACAGAAATATTGAGTAAGTCTAAAGAGGTTATAATTTCATTGTACAGGTCACTGGTTAGGCTACATTGGAATATTG
>NW_013671318.1:20328-21642 GCF_000517525.1 Limulus polyphemus
GAGGGGTCATCATATGAGTAGAGGCTGAAATCTCTCAAATTGTTTTCTTTTGAAAAAAGATGAGTTAGGGGGGGATCTGATTGAGGTGTTTAAGATTGTAAAGGGAATTGCTGATGTTGATGCATTATCTTTTTTCATATTTAAAGTGAGAATAGTAGGACTAGGGGACACAAGTATAAATTTTGGGGGGATAGGAGTCATCTTCAGCTAAGACAGTTTCATTTTTCTAACAAGATGGTTGGTCTTTGGAATGGATTGACTTTAGATGTTGTAGAGGCAGTAAATTTAAGTGAGTTTAAGAGAAAGCTTGATAAGTATATGAATGATAAGGGATGGCTTTAAGATTTTTTTTTCATTATTTTAATTTCGTTTAGAGAATAGAATAGCCAAGATGTACCAATAGGTCCCATGTTGTCCCAAAACATTATGTGATGTTACAAACATTAGAACTCAACAAAACAATAGTATATCTGATAAAAAGTAAAAACACAACATAATTTTCAACAAAGATCCAAACATTGACAGATACCTTTATTAAGCCTCGAGCAATCTTCAACCATGTGACTTTGTTTCATATCATATTTATAGATGTTCTTGTATTAGGGTGAACTACTTGTATCTGATAATGTTACTGTGTTGAAGTTGTAATAAAGCTTTATCTGTTACCCATTGAACCTGTCTCTAAACTGTAAGCTTACCTTATATTAAGTTATCTAATGTTTTGTCACTAAAGATTTCTGTAGATTTAAAACAGATATAACTTAACACACAAATATTTTCACAATTCACAACTAAAACTGAAAGAAACATTTACATGAACAAAAAAAATCTTAAACCAAAGTATTTATTCTATTATTATGTGATGGTCTGATCCTTGCTCTATCCATTCATATTTAAGCTTTATTTACAGCTATTTCATTAGAAATTATAAACCAATTTCAATAGGATGAGGAACCCACTTGAAGTAGAGTTGGCTGATATGGGTATTAAAAACTTTTATTTAAAACAAGTAATAGTGTTTTGACCTCCTCATTTCATTGTCATCACCAAACGTCATTACTAAACTGATTGTGACTTAAGGAGGCCAAAACGTTTTTTCTTGTTTTGTGTTTTAAATAAAACTTTACGTAGCACTGTAACAAAATTTCAATCAAGGCCTGAACAGAAACAAAGGGGACACTTGAAGATCAAGAAATTGATGATAAATTTTCAAGATGATAGGTTCTTAGCAAAAATAAAGTTATTTTTGGGATGAACAGATGGGTTGTTTACAGGTGAAACTTTTCACATGTGTGCAGAAATTAAAGATTTTTT
>NW_013671318.1:21973-24262 GCF_000517525.1 Limulus polyphemus
GTGCAGAAATTAAAGATTTTTTCATTTTTCTGTATGAATTACATTAAAAAATGTCAGAAAATGATGAAATGGCAATTCTAAAATATTTTTGAGATAATCTGTTGAATTATAGTTTGAATTAATTTATAAAATTGACTTTAAAGTTTATTTCTCAAAAAGTTTTACTAAGTGGTAAAAAAGTATAAAAAGCCAGAGGAAGTTATGCCTTCAGACTTCAGGCACAATAAAGTACATTTAAATTTTTTTTTTAATCTTAAACTTAAACAAAAATGTACCAAACATGCAGCAGAATTGAATTGTTTAACGGTTAGAAACAGTACAACACATTCACTTATCAGTCCCCTGTTGAAACAATACTGTGTACACTTTTCCAGATTAATATTTATGGAGTTTTTATGCCCTTTTTAACTTAGCATTTAATAACCTAAATTAATTTAGATATGTGAATAAAATTGTGGTATTGATGAGCTTTGAATAGGCAAAGCTACTATTCACAACAGAGGGTACATTGAATCAAATAATATATTACTTCTCTAATTCCAAAATAATGTTTTAAATTTTGCCTTTGTTGAAAATAAATCTGTAATATTATCATTTTCCAGAATTTGTATTTCAGAAAATTCAATATTCTTTTACATGTTTATAAGCATGTTTACAATAGGAGTGTTAATAATGTAGAGTTTGAATGTTAGCCAAGTGTCAGATGTTTTAAAATATGTTAAAAGTTTACAAGTCAGATATTGGGAAACTAAGGGCTACTTGGAGGTTCTTTTATTGTTTATTTCACACTTTTCTCATGGCATTACTGACAGCTAGTGAGATTCACATTTTATCTTACCATGCATTTTTATAAATAAGTCATGCTAGTTTGAACAAATTCCCTATATCACTGTAATTATTAATATTTCTAATAAGTTATACATTTGACAAATAGATATTACTACTATATGAATAAGTTTAGAAAGTCTATTCAGATAATACAGTATTACTGTGTGAACAAGAAACAGTATTTAACTTCTCCATATTAGCTTTAGTAATGCTTTATTTTTACTATGATTGTATGATACCAGATAGTTTTTCACAAGTTATTTGTGTAACACTACAACCAAATTTTTTGTATTTTGTACATGAAAGAAGAGATGCCCACTATAGTAATATTTTGGATTAATTAATGTTCATCATATAGTCCTAAAGTAATTTAAACATGTTATAGTTAAAACAGTATTAACATATCATGTGAATGATTAGTTCAGCCAGGTTATGGTTTGGTGATTTCAAATGACAAAGCTTATGTCTTTATTTCTAGTAATGTGATTAGTATGAAAATAAAACTAATAACAAACATTTGAAATTTTTTAAATTAAAGTTAAATATAACTATTTATAATTAGAAAGATTGTAGCATTGTTAAACAGGGTTCCTGTTTTAAAAATTTGGTTTGACTCTATGGAACCCTCCTGTAGATTCATACCTACTTATACAACACTTGTATCTTTATTTTTAGTAATGTGATTAGTATGAAAATAAAACTAGTTAATAACAAACATTTGACATTTTAAAATTAAAATTAAATATAACTATTTATAACCAGAAAGATTGTAGCATTGTTAAACAGGGTTCCTGTTTTAAAAATTTGGTTTGACTCTATGGAACCCTTCTCTAGATTCATGCCTACTTATATAACATTAACTAATATTTATCAATTCCATAAAAAATGATCCAAACTCGCAACACCCTCCTCCCTTAGAGTTGAATCTGCTTTTACAACATTAAATAAAGCAGTTATTAATTTCTGAAAATAAAAATAATTAGGTTCCAGACCAGACCCTCTGGATCCCTCCCCCAGATCCATACCTGCTTAACAACATGAACGAATTAAATTATGCAATTATAAATTAGACACATAGTATAATGGAAAGAACAATAAATTTACACTTTATTTAACTTTCTAGATGGGTCATGGGTGAAAGGCCATGTCATTTCGTTTGTTGACTCGCATTCAAAATTCATTGAACTACTATTTCATGAATTTATGACAATAAGTTTGGTATCAAACTGTAGATTATAATGCAAATTTTAGTACTATATATTACTCAACTTTTATTTAAAAGCAAGTATTATAAAAACACAGATAAACATTGATTTTTGTGTGTCATGTGGTAGGTTGAATGCAGCACTGGTTCAAAGTCTTTAGTTTCGACTGGATTAGAAATTCAAATTATCAATATTGACAAGCTAGAATATAAAATAAGAGCCTCTTATCTTTTCAATTTGCTAATATATTGCTCAT
>NW_013671318.1:24272-24931 GCF_000517525.1 Limulus polyphemus
TTTCATATCCTCCACGTGCAAAATTTTTAAAGGGTTAGCAACTACATAAAGCAGCAACTGAGTACAAAGGTCATAACTATAAGAGATAATTGTTTGCTTTACTTCTTTATTTACTGTTCTATGTTTTAAGAAAAATATGTTTAAGAACTTATTTCAGAATAGCAATAATCTATATACATATATATAATGTATAATAATTGAAATATGATTGTATTTTACAAAATACGAGTCTACTAAAACACAGTCAAGACAAGTTACTTTGCACAGACCAAAGGTGAGTTTTCTGTTATTTGATACGGTAACATGAGTGCATCTGAGCTGCATCATTGTAACTTCTGTATTGTTAGCCAGGCACTACTGGAAGGTCAATATAATTAAAATAATAAATATATATAAATGTATAATGTTATGAAATTTAAGCTATTTCGTCTGAACATTTATGTTTTCATGGTATAATTTGTGTTCATTCTAGAATGAAAGAAGCTTAACTTATATTTATTTCCTAATTTTTTATGGTAGTTGTGAGATTGGTCAAATCTACCGAACCCATATAGAGATTAATTACTGAAAATAACAGATAAGATATAGTTTTCTTAAGAAACATTTGATAACTATCTCAACATTATAAAGATTTAGCATGTGAAATTTGAAAATTTCTG
>NW_013671318.1:25349-30088 GCF_000517525.1 Limulus polyphemus
AATGCATCCAGGGGCCTGGGTAGGAGGGCCCCCCAGCTTTCTCATAGAGTGGATGAACACACTCAAACACTCTGGAGGAAAAGCCACTGTCCACCACCCTAGAAACTGGAAACTGGGTATGGTATGGACTCTATAAAAATGGTTATGAATTTGATCCCAGGGATCGAGCCTGTACTGAAAGAGTTAACACTTGAATAGCCAGAAAATTGGTGCTACCAGTGAACTGTTTTACCTGTAGTCAGCAGTTCAAAATTAGTGACAGTGACAAATAGCCTTAGTAGCTTTACAATAACAAAGACAGGGCAAGCAAGTTTAGTGGCAGATGCAACTGAATGTAAAACCCTAAAATTGCAAGGCATATCCCCTCCCAAGCTATGTAGCTTTGTGCTTAATAACAAACAAATAAAATGGCAATATTTCAGTTACAGAGACCGTTGAAATAATAAAAATATCAAATAATTAGAAACAATAATTTCAGTTAGTTTTTGTTTTTGTGACATTAATAGATGAATTGTAATTTTGATTAATTGATTAGTTTGAAACTAATTGATGTTTATAGATAATTGATTAATTAATTAAATTATCTAGCTTTACAAGTAGTGGCTGATTTATTTTTTGTGTTCTAAAATACATATTTGAGAGCTACATGAATTTTTATTGAGGTGATCAGTTTAGTGAATAAAAGTGAGACAGTTATGCCTGCAATCACATACAACATGTGCTCTGCTTGTCCTGTATACAAGAAACAGTTAATGGGCTCCTGCTGGGATTTATTGATTTTCATAGAGGGATAAACCACTTTCCTAGTATAAAATCTGGTAATGAAATCATAGAAAACGAAGTGAAAAGGTTCACATTCAACAATGTGAAGATAAGTAATCTGAAACTCTTGAAACAATTATGAATTCATAGAAGAAATAGTATTAATTTTATTTCATATTTTACAACTTTTCATTTTACATTGGTAATTTGTTGACTGTTAATGTTTGTGTAAAGAAAATAAGAGATGAGATATAGTTTTACAGAAAAAACTCATCTAGGATGTTATAGAGATTACGCAAATAAAATAGGAAAATTGTAAAATGAAAACAAGTATTTTCATTCTTAACATGAAAATCACCTCTCACTCAGGCTAACTCTGTAAAGGCTTTGTAAATACAGACACACAATTTTATTGAATATACTTTGATAGAAATCTTATTTTTTGTAGTACACAATTGTAACGTTTTCTAAATCTTACTAAGTTTGGTGAAGGTAAACTTAGCATATTCAGAGTTACTGTATGTGTAGTTTCACAGATATAGGATGGTTACAAAGTAGGTCAAATACGCTGAGCCACTCCTGTATATAGATAGTTAATAGTCATTTACTTAAGTTTATTACTGTATGTTTAGGTGTTTTTGTAGCAGTAGAAGAGTATCATTTTTACAACAAATGACTGAATTTGGTTTCTTAACATGAAATTCATAATTACCTAAGCATGTTTGTTGATAAGAGGTTTGAATAGCTGAGAGAAGTGTTGCCTGTTTTAGTATTTATCTTCATATAGAGACTTTTAATTTGGTTTTTGTTGGGTTATCACTCTTTATTTAAGCTTTTCTCTGATGTTGGTGTATGATGATAGTTAATTTGACTTAAATGTTTTAAGATTTAAGGCTTTTGCTACCACATAAAGTCCTCAAAACTCCCTTTGAGATTGCAGCATATTTATCAGCCAAAACATATGTTATAAATTAGGTACTAAATTTGATCTGAAATATTGTACAGGCAAAGAACCATGACTACTATAGAAAATTCTAGTTCTGCCTGTTAAAAGAAAGTGCTTCGAAAGTGTAACTAAGTTAGGTTAAGTTTTATGTAAAAAATCAGTGCTGCAGAAGTGAAGCTAAAATTACTGTATCTCAGGTTCTAAAATAAATGTACTGTTTGTGAGTTATATAGTGGCACACACTGTACTTATGTTTGTATGCTTATAATGACAGTTATTGTTCTAGGCATTTCAATTTATTTGTTCTTGTAAATTTTTTTCTGATTTTGATTCAGTTGGAAAATTAAGGTTATTCAGTAATGATACTGTTTATTTTGAAACTCTTATTGATCAGATGTAGAGTATGCATTAATTTTGTTACATATTAGCAAAGATTAAGTGTCATGAAATTACTCTAGTTTGTGTTCTTTATTGTTTTTTTGTGGAAATGTGAGGTGTTGTGTATTAAGAATTATTTTTCATAGAAAGATAAATATTTTACTTTATATGTTATTGAAATAATATAATTATTGACATATACATTGTACATGTAAGCTGTTGTTAATTATAGTTATTTTATATATATATTTTAATGAGATTTTTGCTTTGTGTCAGCTATAATACTCTGTATATATAAGCTTTATTTAAACATTTACTATTATATATATGTTAATTAAATTCTTACTTTATATCAGCTTTATTTTTGGCATGTTATACATGTGCTCTTGTATGTTTACATCATTAGTATGAATTAGTGTTTTTTGGTTTACTGTTTTTATTAAATCATCTGTCTTCTGTCACCTCTTACATAAATATTTATGTTATTTTGTATTTCAGGCGTACCATTTCCACCTAGTCATAAACTCTTAATCAGTGAGGTTTTTGATCCTCACTCTAACAAACCCAGAATGGATGTTTTGAAGCAGCATTTTACAGTGGAAGGAAGATTAGAAGAAGCTGCAGCACTGCGTGTCATCAATGAAGGTGGTGCTTTGCTGAGACAAGAAGGAAATATGATAGATATTGAAGCACCAGTGACAGGTTAGTCTAATGTACAGAAACGTTACTATCAATATTAACTTTTAGTGTAAGCCAAATAGGATGATATATTTAATTATTTTCATATTAAAAAAAAATGTTGTATGAGTAATTTTTTTTTGTACATTACAATACTTAATGCAAGTAATATATTACTTTTTATAAGCCTTTTTGGCCTTATTTCTTTTTATCTAGTGACCCTTTGTCAACAGATATAACTAGATGTACTTGTGCAGGGTCCCCGAAAATGTTCTGTTTGAAGAATAAGTAAACCAAAATTACAAGTAACAAATATTTTAATTTCTTGCTTTTGAGGTTCATATGACATGCTGTGTTGTAGCCTACAGAATGCATAATTCTTCTTGTGATTCATGGCATGCACATGTTTTACTGACATAATGACAGTACAAATTGCAATGTTAAGCATCCCTTATGTGATGTCATTCTAGTGTTTACTGACTGACTCACAGACAACATACTACTATATAGTGGTATGAGTGGTTAATTAGTCATAAACTGACATAATGACAGTACAAATTGCAATGTTAATTTAGTGATCTTGTGTCAGAAGATGCTATAATACATTTGGAGGTAATTTAGAGGTCCTAGCATTAGGTTTTAATCACATCATTATTATCTATTTTTGTTTTAGTGATATTGTGTCAGAAGATGCTATAATACATTTGGAGGTAATTTAGAGAAGACACCTCACTCCTCACACAGAATAGCTTTATCTCTCTCTAGTCTGTTTATGAGATTTGCATGTTGCTAACCTTGAGCTAACTCCTTAAAATTCATATGTTTAACATAAACTGTGCTAGTGCATGATGACATCATCATGGAACAGTAGCCCTCCATCAGTAAGAGGGCAACACAACCTCCTTGTGCAATAACTTTCCTTAAGCACTTGCACTAAAAATAACTTCGTTATTTTCCTTAGCATCACCTTGAAGGACATGTTAAAATTTGTATTCTGTATTCAATTTACTAGCATGAAAACTATAACAAGCAATAACTTTTAAATTAGTAAGCAAATGTTAACAAAATTTGGCAGATTATCAGTAAACATTACAATGCTTTCATACACAAAATATAAATTTTTTTTTATTAAGTCTTAAGTTTTCTAAAGCAATGTTTTCTCGTGTCTTTTTTTTTTTCTTTTCTTATGTTGCCTATCTATCATGCAAAGTAATATTCATTTTTAGATTAAAGAGACTTTTATGCATCAGAAAATTATGAAATTTCACATGCGAAATTGTTATAATGTCCGGATAGTTATCAAATGTTCCTTAAGAAAAAAACTTTGTATTTTATGTTATTTTCAGTAATTAATTGTGTATGGGTTTGGTAGATTTGATCGATCTCGCAACCACCATCAAAATAAGAAATAAATATAAATTATGCCTCTTTCATTCTAGAATGAACACGCATTATAACACGAAAACATAAGTGTTTAAATCTTATAACATTATATATATTTATTATTTTTATTATATTGACCTTTCAGCCATTCCTGGCTGACAATACAGAAGTTACAATGACGCGGCTCACGTGCACTCATGTTACCGTATCAAATAATATAAAACTGACCTTTGGCCTGTACAAAGTAACTTGTTGGCTGTGTTTAGTCAACTAGTATTTTGTAAAATACAGTCACACTTCAATTATTATACATTACATATGTATATAGATTATTGCTATTTTGAAATAAGTTCTTAAACTTGTTTTCTTAAAACATGGAACAGTAACTAAAGAAGTAAATCAAACAATTATCTTTTCTAGTTACGATCTTTGTATTCAGTTACTGCTTGATGTAGGTTGATAAGCCTTTAAAAAATTTGCACGTGGAGGATATGAAACAAAATAATATTTTTTAGGTTTATATACACATTTGAATAACTAAAAAATCATAAATTACTTCATTAATACCATAGAATTCCATTATAATTCATCA
>NW_013671318.1:31158-53806 GCF_000517525.1 Limulus polyphemus
CCCAGATTCTGCTAGTGGAGCTATAGAGTCCTTACCATACCCAGTTTCCAGTTGCTAGGGTGGTGGACAGTGGCTTTTCCTCCAGAGTGTTTGAGTGTGTTCATCCACTCTATGAGAAAGCTGGGGGGCCCTCCTACCCAGGCCCCTGGATGCATTTCCCAGATGTCAGAAACAGCGGCACCCACCTAGGTGGGAGCCTACTCCTAATACCGGTTCAGATTTGATCTTACACTATCCAGTTAGGGTGTGCTTGGCCCTTCTTATGAACAATGTCAGGTTGTATATTGATCATGGCTGGAGGTCCTCTATTTCCTCATAATTCCAAATGCAGCCCAATGCTAGGTCCTTGGTTGAACACAGTGTTCCACGTCTTCTCCATAATTCCGAGGGCAAGTGGAATGCTCCTTGCCCACTCAGTTGGGGAGTGAGGATGAATGTTCATAATTCCAGACTGGATGAATTCTGTTCCTTTGGTTCAGTAAGGCATATATAATCCCATCATTCTGAGCCTGGGGTGGTGCCTTTTGGACTTCTTCAGGTAGAAGAGAAAATTTGTCCACTTTAGTGTTGCTTACTTTCTCATTGTAATTCCAGTGGTTTGGAACACATCACTGTATGGCTACAGGTTGGAATCCAATCAAAATATATCTATATATCACATTGTGGTCCAGTTGCCCTAGCCACCAGCAAAGGATATAGGGACCATAACCCCTTTATTATCTCGGTTATCTATTTGGGGCTAGCCTATCATAATTACTCATGTACCATTCCACCCTTGATACCAATATTAAGTTCTGGGTGAAAAGCATACCTGTTCTGGATGTAGTGCGGTTTCCCCATTTGGGTACAACTCTTATCTTCATACACCCCTGTTCTATACAGATGCTTTCTGTATCGACAATGCCCTCATCGTCCTCTCCACCTTTTCAGTGTGGGATTCTAGCTAAAGTGTCAGTGGTGGGTAAGTATGTTTTGGAAGTTAACATTTTCCTAAATTGAAAATTTATTTCCAATAATACTTACCTTTGCTGACATTCTCTCACCCTTTCTCCCCACTAAGAGCCGATTTTAGTGACTGGGATTGTGTAAGTCTTGAAAAAATGATTATCTGAGAGACGTGCTTTAGGAAAATGTTAACTTACATGGTTCCAGATGGAGAATTTCTTTTTTTCTCCAGTGGGTTTCTCACTTGGTTTGTGGATGACCAAGGTTGACATTTCAGATGCATTTCTACATATCCTGATTGCCCCTTCCTCTAGACATTTTCTATGTTTTGTCCATTAGAATAGAGTCTTCCAATTCTGTGCTGTTCCCTTTCTGTCTTCAATTAGGTCATAAGAGCCTTCACTAACCACCTTCACAGTATGTGGATGAGATTCCACTTCAACCTGGATGTTTGGCTTCTCCTTGCTTATTCTCAGGAACTGTCTTTCTCTTATATCTTTCTTCTTCTACGGGAGGCTGCTTGGTTGGGATGGCTTGTCATGCCTTGCAAGTCTTTCCTCATCCCTGCACCATATTTAATAAATCTAGGGTTTTTCTTCAACTCTTATCTCAGTCGAGCTCAGCCTTCACCTCTTCACCTGCGAGCTATGGAATGTCTAATCATTAGTGTTTGTGGTTTCTCATTTGTATTTATTTTGCGTGAGAGGTTCTTTCACTTTTGGGGACTCTGGCTTCCTTGGAAACTTGCATTTCTTTGGAGCATGCACACACGTTCCTCCTCCAATTGATCTTGCAAGACCATAGGAATCTCTCTTGAGATGCACTGTCCTCAATTGTGCATCTCCCTTCTCCTATTCTTAAGGCCTTACCTTTGTGGATAGACCATGACAATACCACAACTGGCATCCCCTTACTGCCCTCTCCACTGTGATTGGTATATCTTCACATATGCTTCCCTCTCAGGTTGGGGTACATCTCTAAATGATGATGACTTCAGTCATTTTATCACAGGAAGAGTGTTCACATCAACATGCTTTAACTTCTTGCTGTTTGTTGGACATATTCCCATATTCTACCTCTTCCGGTGGACATAGTTCACTTCAACAATTCCTTGGTCATTTCTAATATCAACCATCAAGGGGACAGACACCCACCCATTCCTGGACTCTGCTTTTGGGCATTGGATCTTCTCTTCTGGGCTCATCTACAGACCTGCCAACTCCTTTGATTTAGGCATAATTGTTCTGATTTTCTCTTCATTTTATGCCTATACGAATTTTTGTGGTACTTTATGTTTTTTTTCTTTGTGAAATTCTGGAATTTTTTCACTGACTCTTTTTTTCTATAGATAATTTTTTGAAATAATTCACTGCTCTCTGCTTTGCGTCTCAATCTTACAGATGCTTGAAATAGTCTATTAAAAAAGCGTATAAGTAGTAAGTGTCTAGGGTTTGCTGATCATTTTTTGAGAGGAAAATAGCAGAAAAATGTGGTTCTGCTTCATCTCCAATGTCTTTAACAAAGAAAAGAAAAGTTTAGAGCGAGCATTCTCATCCATTCTCCCCATTTCTTTTGCACTTTCTTATAGTCTTATTTAAGAATGAAGTTATTTTGAGTGCAAGTGCTTAAGAGGAGTTATTGCATGTGGATGTTGTGTCACCCTCATGTTGGTTGAGGGCTATTGTCTCATCATACACCAGTGCTGTTCACATTAAATGTGAATTTTAGGTGGAAGTTAGTTCAAGGCTAGTGGCATGCAAATCTCATAGGCAGATGCCTGAGAGATGAAGCTATTCTGTGTGAGGAGGTATTTATTGGAAATACATTTAAAGATTAGGAAAATTCTAACTTTAGAGGAGTTGGCAGTAGGTTTTAATCACATCGGTCATATCTATTTTTTCTTTGTAGTTCCATCTAACAGGTTGATTATCCCAAATGAGATACTGAGAATGTTATAAAATTATAATGTTAATTTTGCAATTATTAGTTGTTAGTATGTTCTATTTCAGTATTTGAGAGTAATCTCATCTCTTTTTCTCTGGTAAACATTTCTACTTAATGATGATGCCTTTACTAGCAAAACCATGGTCATTAATCAAATTTAATTGATTGATGGGCTTGTCAATTGATTGATTTGCAAATATCACTAGCTACCCAGCTCTAATGTTAATGCATGTCTTTTGTTTCAGTATGTCAATGGCCACTGAGGAAGACACTACAATGTTTTAACTATTGGTTCTAATGAAATTGTTTTAGCCATTTGCATTTTAAACTTGGTTTTCTGTGGTGTATAAGTAAAAAGATTGTTAACGTTTCATATGTACTGTTATTAAAGTTGCAGATTGTGGATTCATGGTTTACAGCTGATTACCAATGGGGGAGGGGGGGGGGAAGGAGGATCACTACTATTCAGTTAAAGTAGCCTATGAGTTGGCAGTGAGTAGTTTTGCCTACAGGGTTGTAGCTAGGATGATTTGAGTGGTAGGTGGTAAAAACCAATCTAGCCCATAGATTCTTGTGCTTGTGGCTGCCACTATTGTACCCCCCCTCAGCCAGGCAGAAAAAAAAAAGACTTATTTTCATGTTTATAATTTTTTATATTCTAATGACTTTGAAAACTTATAAGTTCCTTCAGAAAGTCTGGTAAAACACTCTACACAAGCAGTCATTAGGCAAACACATGTTATGAGGTGAGGAACGAGTCTGAAAAAAATGTAGGCGGAGAAAAATTTTACTTCAGATTCAGTTATATTTTTCTGATTGATCTATCTTTGATAGCAAGTGATTGATACAAATTAGTCATAATGAAATTTTAAAAAGTTTTTGTTCAAAAACACATTGATCTATTTTTATATTTTAGATATCTGTAAAATTTTGAAAATATTTTTACACACCAAATAAGCTTTTACTGGTATTCACTGTGGATGATATTGTCCGATGTGCCACACTAAGTACAAGTGAGTTAGCATGGTGTGGGCTGTTTTTTTAGTTTTGTGTGCAGGTTTTTTTCCTGTGGAATTGTCTTGAAAAGTATTTTAGCATGAAGTTTATTTGCTTCGTGACTTTTCAGGAAAGTATTTCTAACAAGCTAATTGCGAAGTAAACTGTACTGCAACATTGACAAATAAATTTTTCATGCTTTTTCTCAGTGATAGTAGTGTTGGGTGGCAGTAGTCACATTTCATGGGAGTGCTGGGCAGGTAGAATGAATCCTGGCTGGCTCAGTTCACTGTAATTACAACCCTGGTTGCCTAGTTACATTTCCCCTGATCTATCACTTTGAAATTAGAAACAGCTACCTCAAATAGCCCTTGAGTAACTTCAACAATAACTATCATTAAAATATAAAAACATTTTATTATATAATTTAGGCTCATCTGTATTTGGCCTATAAATATTTGCTAATGAAATATGCTCATTTATAATTCTATCAACTACAAAAAGTTTTTCTATTTATGTAGTCAAGATGCATTACTGTAGCTTTTTAATGTTTGGTAAGAGGAATTTTGTCATTCAAAGAAAGTTTGTTTTTAAAAATCTCTCAAATTAGGATGTGTAGTGCATTTTTCATGTTTGCAGAGTTTGTAAGAGAAAAAAGTTATTATTTGTAGATTTATTTCATATTTATAAAATAAAAAAGGTATTTGCACATATTATAAGACTGGAAAATATTTGGGAATTTCATTTAACAATATCCTGTTCTGGAAATATTCAGGAAATATATGTAGGATTAGGGAAAATTAAAGAAAATATAATATGCACAGTTCTGTTCTTTTGCTTACCAAGGTCATTTTGTCTACTCATTGGTTGCCCAGGCGTTGTTTAGCTTAGGTTGCAACCATTGGAGGATTGCATGATGTGTGCCACCAATCTATGTACAGCTTGATTAAATCAGAACGTGCCATACAAAGGGGACTGTGCAATAAATAGATGTTGGTAAATTTATGCACATTTTTGTATTTTGCCAATCAGGTGGGTATTGTGTTGAATTTACACAGTAATTTATGAAATATGTCCCCAAATTACTCTTGTAGTATAATGGTTAGAGTATTAAGGCATCAATAGTTGTAATTTTAATTATATTTAATAGTGATATCTTTAACGTGGACTCGATGTTATGATAGGCAGTTTGAGAACACTTCCATTGTTAATGTTTTCTGGAGACTGTTTGGAAAATATTAATTATATCCTAATACAGGATTCATCCAAAAATGTAATGCCACAAATAGAACTGGGTGATTAACTCAATTAATCAATATAATTGATTACCTATGAGTATCAATTAAATTTATTAGTGTTAATCTCAATTATGATTAAGTTGTTTAATACCCAGAAAATAACTAATCAAAATTAGTGTTTTTGATTAATACTGTTTTCAATTATTCATACTATCCAAGTAATTTAAATATTGCAATTATGATTTATCATTAGTATGCTCGATTAATTCATAGTTGTTCAAGTTGATCAATTATTCCAGCTATCAAAGTCTCATGTGAGAATAATTGATTAGTTGAATGTAATTGATTGATGAGCCAAATGATTAATCGTTTAGGCAATTTAACTAATTACCTAGCTCTAGCCACAAATCAAATAAATATGCACTAAAACAAAGTTATTACAAGTTTATCTTGCATGTTATTCATACTTCTTTGTTTCATCTATAATGACTAAAGCTTTCATGATAGTAGAGGCTATAAATAGAACTTGTATAACATAAGCATATCAAAGTACACAAATTGACACCATAGTAATACAACTTGTAAACTTGTGCTTGAATTCAATAGAAAGTACATAGCTAGACAGTTCAAATACTCAGCTTGGGAAATCATTTGCTTTGATGTTCTTCAGCGAGCGTGTGCAAAAAGCAACTCCAAATCCCTATCAAAATATAGGAGGGCAGAGGAAAAATCATTGTTTGAAATATTCATGAAAGTGCTCTGTCTCTTGAAAAGTTGGAGCATCAGAATTCTGTCGCCAATTTTTAAGACGAGAAGCCAACAAGAAGCCAACTTTTTAACAAGGAATTAGTGGTCTGTGTATATACCTATACAAGCAAGATCAGGAGATTTACAAATCATTAAAGCCAAATAAAATATATATTTAACATTGCACTGTTTAATAAACAATTTGACATATATACACTACACTTGTTGTTTTATATATACTGATATATTTATATGAGCACTATTCATTTTCATTATAATAAATTGTGATACAAAATAATACTGCATTATTTTTTCATAATTTTCATTTTCAACATCAATGTACACGTGGCTTTTACAGAAGCCCTGTTCAGGAAAGCATAGTCAACAAGTCATCATTGTTTTTGTCTTAAACTAATCCTTATTAGGTTGTCTAGACTGGAAATGTTCAGTTGATTCATTGTATGATTGTCTATCTTTCAGAATTTGACATTTGATTTAACTTCCGTTTGGTTTCCTAAGTGTCACATTTGAAATCCTTCATGAATAAATTAAAATGACTATCTAAATATAGAGTGAATATTGCAAAGTTATTTTAGTAAATGAAATATGTCGCAATCATTCTCTTAGAATAGCAACTGAAATAACTTAGTCACTGGAAAATATATAACTATTTAATTTTAATCTTAAACATACAATTAACATTTATCTGTATAAAGAGAAAATAATAATTCACATACCTCTTCTGCATTTGTGTTTTGTACTTTACATCCAGTTGTGAATGAATTAATCTCTTGTGCTTTGATACAAATATTAAAATACATAGATTTTACTTTGCTGTCATATCTCATCCATGAATGCCTGAATTTTTAACTGTCTGAGAATTTGCTTGATCATGGCATCTGTTGTGCATGAGGTGTTAATCAATTGACAAAGTTCTTGATGGAGTTTTTGAAATTTCAAGAACAGTTTCACTGATTAAGCTGTTTCTGGCAGCTGATCAAAAACTAAAGGTGGACAGTTTAGATACCTTTGACTGTGCTAGAGAAAAAAAGGTTAAATTACACTTTCTCATGATGATGTGAATGTATAGAATTTAAGCTAAGAAGTGATAATGAACTATTATTTTATTTTCTTATTCAACTGCCAAACATGAACTGATATCTTAACTTTTGTGTTCAGTGATAATCAAACTTTATTGAGCATAATTATGACATCTAATGAATTGATACACCCTTTGCTGTGATATTCTTTGTTAAGCATTCTATTTTAATTATTTTATTATCCTATGAACTGATACTTGTATGTGTATAAGCAGATGAATTTAATCACCCATGATCTTACCTGTGTAGTAAACAATTACTGTTCCGTTTTAACTGAGATGCGAGTGAAACATTGATATTCAAATTTTTCAATGTACAAAATTCTAGATTTCATCACCAAGAAAAAAAAAAGTTGTGATTCTGGTAAAGCCCATAGCAGCCTGTGATATTACGTTTTTTTAGAAAAAAAAATAGTGCAAGTCTATGATAATTTAATACTAAGCAGTCACTTTCTTAACCATATGCAAGTGACTCATTTATATTGTTGTTGGTGGGCATTTGTATTTTCAAATACAGTGTAATAATTACTGATCACCAACTTTAAGCTACAAATTCAAAGAAAAACTGTGAAATAATTTTTTAAATTTATGAACATATTTTGGATAATTGAGGAATTGTTATTGAATATTTTTGTACTGAAAGTGTGGGAACCTTGTATTTACTGTAAGGTTATTTCATAAATATATATAATTTATAGAAAAAAAAGATAGTTTGTTCAAAGTTATTTCCATTTTTGTCTAATAATTATCATGTTTATTTAGTATGTGGTGATATCCATGGTCAGTTTTTTGATCTGATGAAGCTCTTTGATGTTGGAGGACCACCTGCTACAACAAGATACTTGTTTCTGGGAGATTATGTAGATAGGGGGTGTTTTAGTATTGAGGTGAGTTAATACATTATTTTCAGTATATTGCACAATATCTTTGTGGAATTTTTTTTTTAATTAAACCTAATGTTTTGAAAATTTTACATGGGATTTTCACTGTTACCTTTTATAACCTACAACCAAACACACACACACACACAAAAGAAGTTTCAGTGCCATGTGGTAAGGATATGATGTGTTGTTGGAGAATATGCTTTCAGAGTATAGGGAGAATGCAGTTGGAGTTTCAGTACCATTTTGAAACAAAGTGTTATGTGCAAGCTCTATATAACAACAACTTTCATCCATAGCATTAAAAAGTAAGATTTAATTGAGGCTAAAATAGTTCATTAAAGTGTCTTAGTCACTGTTTTAATGAATGTTCAAGTTGTATTTTTTTCCTGTTTTGATGGTTTAGGCAATGATGTAATACAATTAAAAAGAGCAAGTGAATATGCCATTTATCACTGTTTAATGTAGGATACCAGGCATGGATACAGAGTTTTTTTAAAGGGAGAGGTTCAGCATGTAAAGGAGCACACATATAAGAACAATAATATATTTGTGATTTAACAATCTGAAATGGATGCAGGAGTGTTTCAGAGGAAATTTGCTGGTTCAATCAGTAGTCAAAGTTGAAAACATAGGTTTTCATAATGTACTTGGTTTAAACTTCCACTTATTATCCTACTAAATGCTTTAATATTTCAGGGTTATGCTTAGCAGTTTTAGGTGTAAAATGCTGATATATCTTCGAAGTAACATAATTTTATGTATTACGACAATTTGATGTGTATATAAGGATAATTAAGAAACAGTGTTCATCATTATGTTGATATTTATCTTATACAAATTACACATACACACAAGTGCAAACAACAACTTTAGGAAATGTGTATCTTTTGAATGAAAGTAGTTTGCATAGAGATAACATTTTCTTCTACTAGATGTATATTTTATTTCACAAAATATCACATACAGTTATGCCAACAATGAAAATAATTCATGTTCTGCATCATTTTGGTTTGAATAAATATCTGAAGTAAAACTGTTCAATATAGAATTTGAAACAATTAAATATTTTTCAGCATTTTCCATTACATGAGAGGGTGGTCTTAATAAATAAGCTGTTCATCATGTCTGTGGTCCTTCATTTACCTGCATATAAGCACGCTGTTCATCATTCTTGTGCATGGTCCTAATGTTTTTCACTAAACTAACATGAATCTATTGCTAAGTATATTATTCATATTCTTCACAAGATAAAGTCTGCATTGATAATACATAAAGAAATACAATGGCAAAGCTGTTTTTAATCATCATCTGAAAATAGTTCTGTACTCTTGCAGCAATCTTGGCAACGTGGAAAAAAATAACTTCGAGTTAACCACCGTTTCTGCTTTACTCTTGTGGTTTTAGCTCTACAAAGTTAGCATTTTTGCACCTTACCTCGTCAAGTTCGTTTATTTATTTGGTTAAATTCAAAGACATGGAGCTCTAGAATATGTGGTTTATTTGAGATACCGAGGGGCCAGCATCTTCTAACTCACTTTGATTCAATATTTTTGGTAAAATTATGTTAAATACAAAGTATTTCATGTGTTTTTTAGTAATTTTATGTATACAGGCTCAGTAATTTTTAATGACATTGTAACCACCACAACAAATATGAAATAAATCTAAATTACCTCTAGTTCTTTCTAGAACAGCTGCAGATTATAACAGAAAATTACAATTACTTGTAATAATGTGACCTGAGAAAATATTTTTATTTAATTATTCAATTTAGAATATGAAATATTTCCATACACACACACACATAAAATAGAATGCTCTAAAACTTGTATAGATTATCTAGCTTTCTAACTAACACAGAAATAGATTAAAATTATTCCCTTACCTGGTCAAGCAGAACCCCAGCAGCGAGATATCAAAAAAACAATGCTCAAATGTCTGAATTATTATTCCACTGTCCCAGACCTTTAGGCCCTATAACTGTCAGTTTAGTGAAATCTTTGCCTTTTGTTGGTTACAAATAATGCAAAAGCAAACATCAGAAAGAATTTATGACACATTTTGAAAGCAGCATGGCATTTGACCAGTAATTTATTGCTGATATCTCCATAAAGCAAAAGCTTTATCAGTGGTAAATTCTCACCAGAAATTAATAGTTTAGCTTGAAAATATATATATAATGTAAGTGTGAAATTCCACAGAAAGTTACAATGCCTTAAACAGTAACAGAAAATGTTGAAATAAGTAGTTTGGACTGGAGAGGTGTCATGCGATGTACAGAAACTGAAGTTTAGCATTTATATATATATATACTTTTAAAAATACAACATTTAAACTTTTATGTTACTAAAATTTGATCTATAAATTATGTTTCATGCCAACTTTATTGATATACATTAATAATAAAGTAGTTTAATTAAGTTTTGAATGTAACTGTAAATGGTCATGACATAAGCATTTTAACTTCTTAGCAAAAGTGTTAATATTATAAGTATAAGAACAAGTCACTTACTCCTAGCAGGTATACCTGTCACTTTACACAATAAAATTTAGTATACTAATGCATTACACACATGGATATGGCCATGGCCTTGGAAGGGGTCAGATGTACTTGTGCTTGGGGTATATGCCCCTGACCCTCATGTAGTAACAAACATAGTATTTTCCCATACTACAATATCAACAGCCATAAAGGATAGAGGAAGAGGTCGTAAAAGTATCTGATTATTCTATGCAAGAATAGACCTAAATATTATTAAAGAATTCAATCAAGATTGTAAAATTCATGATGGACAAAGATTGAAAAGTCAGATATTAGATTAATAGAAAAACGGAAATTTTTCATGGACAGGCAGTTTCAAAATAGACAAATTGTAGATTAAAGTTACTTAGGATAAACAAATGTTGTTTCATGTTACAATTTGAAGTCATTCTAAAAAGAAAAAGATGGGTAATTTAGATTTATTTAGATTTTATTTTCGGTGGTGATGAGGTCAGTAAAATTAACCAACCTTGTATAGAGGTAGGGCAGAGAAAATAACAGATAAAATATAGTTTTACTGAAAAAAATGTTTGAAATATATTTATAAGGTTTTACAAATGACATTTGAGATAAAGAAAAGTCTTTTTAATCTTAACATTAAAATCACTTTGCAATTGAACTGGTAAAAAAGCTCAATATATTCACAAATAAATCTTTTGTAAAAATAATTCCTTAAAAATTGATTTTTTGTGTACAAATGACTTGTAATGTTTACTAAAAGTCTGCCAAATTTTGGGAAGATACACTTAATATATTAAAAGTTATAGTATTAAAACTATATACAAGTAAAAATGGTAACATGATCGGTCCCTTGGACTGAACCCATATTGAGAGAGTTAATGGGCAAACAAAGTCTTGGACAGGCATTCTTCAAAATAGACAGTTTTGAGGAGTCTGTCCATTCAAATGGACAGTTGAAGACCCCAAGTCCATTCAAAAGTGTATTCAACATTGTAACAGTTTCTGGTTTTCTGCCAACTTAAAAATGTGGTCAAATGAATAAGAGTGTATGATAACTGTGAATGACTTTCCTGACACCTTTGTGACCTGGGTGAATGAAACCTGGTTATGCCGTAACATGATAAATGTGAATGACTTTCCTGACACTTTTGTGACCTGGGTGAATGAAACCTGGTTATGACGTAACATGACAAATGTGAATGACTTTCCTGACACCTTTGTGACCTGGGCGAATGAAACCTGGTTATACCGTAACATGATAAATGTGAATGACTTTCCTGACACCTTTGTGACCTGGGCGAATGAAACTTGGTTATGCCGTAACATGATAAATGTGAATGACTTTCCTGACACCTTTGTGACCTGGGCGAATGAAACCTGGTTATGACGTAAAGCCTGCAAAGCATCTTTAAGCTATATCTTCATTTAATGATAGCTTTGGGCTTTTCTCTGCATATAGACGCTTGATACATTAAGAATGACTGAAATAATAATTTGAGTAGTAATTAATATGTATTTGTTACTTTATAGATTTAATAGATATTTGTTGTTACTTTATTAATGTTTTTATGCTTATACTGTGAGGTAAAAACGGCTGCTGCTATGATTTTGTCTGGTTTATGAGCTCGTTGCTGAGTGCTTATTTACCATGGAGTTGACAGTAAAATATTATAAAATTGAAATCAGTAAATACTGATGTTAGCTTTATGGTTGTTCTTGTTTGCTCTTTTAGTTTGTATGTCAACTTTCTTATTAGCATATGAAACCATTTTCAACAAAAAATTGATTTAAACAAAACTTTCTGGTAATTATTAATTTTATAAAGAAAAGTAAAAATACATGTAGTTTTCTTTGGTTATTTTGTTGTTTTTTTGTACAATAATAAATTTTACATGAATAACTTACAATAGATAATGTTGAGAATCTTCTTTATTTACCAGGTAATAGTTGAAGAGTTGAAAATCATTTGTAGTCATCTGCAGGAACGTCAAGAGCCAGCACGGGCCCCGGGGCAAACATCCTTGCCAAGCTCCCTTTTTCTCTCTCTCTCTTTTTTACCATTTTCAAGAATTGATTAAAAAGAAGATCCTAAATTAGAACAATTTTTGCAAATGTGTGGAGTAATAAGATCTTTAAAAAAATACTGTCGACTATATAGTTTGAGGTCACAAATCCAGTAATAACACTGTCGACTACATAGTTTGAGGTCACAAATCCAGTAATAACACTGTCGACTATATAGTTTGAGGTCACAAATCCAGTAATAACACTGTCGACTATATAGTTTGAGGTCACAAATCCAGTAATAACACTGTCGACTACATAGTTTGAGGTCACAAATCCAGTAATAACACTGTCGACTATATAGTTTGAAGTCACAAATCCAGTAATAACGCTGTCGACTATATAGTTTGAAGTCACAAATCCAGTAATAACGCTGTCGACTATATAGTTTGAAGTCATAACTGTGTACATGTAGCTATAATAACTGTGTACATGTAGCAATAATACTTAAACTGAACTTTTTTCATGTACGATTTGTACTATTAAAATATTATATTTAAAAAAAATAGATTTTACTGGTCTTATTATATGTATAAATAAATAAATATATATATATATATTGTACACACACACACACATATATGTCTGTGTGCTTGTGCAAAAAATATACATACGTTAATATTTTTCCTTGTTATCAAATACTTTTATTAAAGCAAAACAAAAGAACATGATAATAGGAAGCATTTATTAAACATTTTGGAATCATCATAACTCCATCATTAGTAATCTAGAGGTTTAAAACAAAGAGTATTTGTTATTACAACAGAAATATATACATAAGAAACAAACAATCTGAATATACAGTTATGTTTTATCATTAAGTTACGTTTTCCCAAAGCTTTTTATAAATACTAAACTTTTAAAATCTCCATTTATTTAACAATTTTTGATATAGATTGATGGCTGCTCCTGTTACACTAGAAGGGAGTGAAAAGTCTTCATTATCACAGTGGCTACTTTCAATGTCAATAACAGTAGCAAACTTAGAGGTTGTGGAGTGTCTGTTTGAAAAAAAAAGTAATCTAACGGATCCAAGTAAAGACACCATGAATGTGGAATACAGTGAGGTAGTAGCATAATATATCTAATAATGTTTTGTGTGTTTGAAAGGATATCTGAGTTAAGTGTCAAATGTGCTCTTTTATAACCTCAGATACACATAATTGTGAATATATATATATATATATATATATATATATTATTGCCTTTACTTTTCTGGTTATAGGAATGGTACTGGTAGCTTTCAAGCATTAAAAACTTTGGAGATTAGCTGTTATTTCTCAAAATAATTCGTTTCTTGTTCTGTTTTGAAATTTTCTTAAAATTATAATGTCTATACAGAATGCTATTGCATAACAACTAACCAAGGTCTAGAACATGACATTTTACATCTCACTTACAAATAACTGTAAAAAAAAAACTCCTACGTAACAATGTGTAGACATGTTCTGTAAAAACTTATCATCTTGATTGTATATTTACTTTTGCAAACATGTTCAAATATTATGTATGTATGTATGTAGATGATAAAAGAGAATGAAACCATCTGCCACAAATCAATTATTACCATAATCTGTAATTAGAAGTTATTTAGTAACAATAATCAACAACAGGCATAAAAGAATTTAATCTCCCTTCATGTCATTTTTTTAGCCATGTTTTCTGGAGTTGACATTGAAACGTAAGTGCACGGGAGATAAAACTGGGAATTAGCATTAACAACATACAAATAATTTTCAGGAATGACTGAGTTGTTTAAATGCATAACTGATCATTACAATACAAAAACCATTTTAAGGCTAAATACTTATATTGCACGAAAACTTTATGGCAACAATAGAATCTTTATCAGTTGGAAACGTTTATGAAAATTAGGTTACCACAGTAGGAAAGTTTATATATTTTTAAAATACATTCTGGAATTGTGAATGTCCTTGGACACATGTAAAGATTAAATAAAAACTTACTTTTCTTATGAATCATGCATAGTATATTACTTTGTGGAACGTTAAATTTGTTATTTGAGGAATTTATCTTAACAATATTAACCAGAATTTGTCTTTTCTTTTTAGAGAAACTTGCACTTGTAAAGTTTTATGATAAAAAAGTATTATTCTTTTTATAATATTGTAAAAAAATAATGTCTAAAGAATTGTCATTGTGATAGCTCACAAAATATTGAGATTTTTAATTTCAGCCTGGACTTTTCCAAATATACCTCACCTGTATAGTAGAGACGGCTGATATGGGTATTAAAACTTTTATTCAAAACACAAAACAAGCAACAATGTTTCAACCTTCTTAGGTCATCCTAAGTTTTTAATACCCATATCAGCCATCTCTGCTATATATATACATATATTTTTACTTCAACTCGGTCCCTTGTCAACATGGATACTTAACCCTTCTCATTTATATTATTATTTAACTTTTTCATTACTCAGTAAAGTCTGCAAGTGTTATTTTCTAAGCCACTCAGTTGGAAAATCACATGAAATCTTTTACAAATGACCTTTTTAATAAATAGTGATTTCTGTGTATTGCATGAGTACTTTTCACATCACAGGAGACACTTAACATTTTTATCTTTCTAATTCATAACATTTCTCATTCAGTATTGCATGTGAATGCTCTTGATTCCCAGGACTTTACAAAAAGTAATTAGTTCTACTTACACTCACTTACAGAAAACTAATACGTAAACAAACTTATTTCCCATGTATAATTCAGTAAAAAAACAAATCCATCAAAAGCAGCAGTTTGGGCTTTCATATAAAATCTTTATATAAGTATACATAATGATTTATTTGTGTTGAGGCTTTTGACCTGTTATTATTAAACTAACCCACAATATTCCTGAGATCCATATGTTCATGTATACAGATTTTCTCTCTTGTTTTGATAGCTAGGATTTGTATTGTAGGCTTTATCTCTCTTGCAAGGAGTAAATGGGTGTTAAAATGGTAGACAAGAGCCTATTTTTGTATACAGTTTCTCACTGTAAAAAGTCAATACATTGGTATAAAGAAAAATCAGCAAGTTTTGATCCACTGATTATTTTTGATACCAATGTACATGTATATTGTTATATTTTAGCTCATTCTTGAGCACTACTTTTTTATATAGACATTTCTTGCAAAAACAAAAACGTTCACCTTGTGTTATTAGGTACAGCAATGTCCGTGCAGTTAAGAACAAGGACATCTTCATCATTTTTAATCCCTGATCTGAACACGATTTTTAATTTTTCTTTGATATTATACATTATATATGGTCTGGTGATTGGAAAGATATCTTCTCAATTTTGATAATTGTAGCATTCATATAAAACAGGTTTAGGAATATAAAACATACTCAATACCATCAAAATTTTTGCATAATTTGTAAGTATGGCTCTTCATGGCCACTTTACATTGTATCACTTACCTGTTGCTACTCCAACAGTTTTAAATTGTGAATTAATTGTTTAAACCCACAACTTTTTGCACATTCTGCCAGAATTATTTCCACAATTTTTTAATAGTTATCACCATACCTAATAAAATTTTAATTTTTTTAATTTTGTGGATAATAACATGGTTTAGATTAGTTTTCATTCAAAGAGACATAAGTGTTATTGATGCTATCACCTTTGGATGGGTAAATCTAGATTTTCATCTGGATGCTGGCAGTCTCCTCTTGGGGTTAAGGAATTAAAATGACTCCTGGGAAAAAGGGATTACGTTAAATGTTCTTTCTGATAATATAAGTGTGTGATTGATTGTAATTTCAAATTGTAACTTGAAGAATCCCAATTATAACACTCCACTAACTATAACAATGTTTGAACACTAATGAATTGAGCTTCTGAGGACTTTTACAAAGATACTGATATTTTTCCACGATGAAATATAAGTGTGTGTGATTGATTGTAATTTCAAATTGTAACTTGAAGAATCCCAATTATAACACTCCACTAACTATAACAACTTTTGAACACTAATGAATTGAGCTTCTGAGGACTTTTACTGTTATTTTTCCACGATGTTGACAGTGCAAATTATTATGATATAAATCATACGTAATTGAAAAACCTTCGATTCCCATAGTTTCACGTAGCAGACTCAAATATCAATAAATAACCAAAAAAAAAACTCTGAGAGCTGCAACTTATCCAGCGACAGTAGCCAAATTTTAAGAATGTCATTCATGTTCTTTAAAGGAAACATTTCTAGCATAGATATAAGAAGTCAACTGTGCATAACAGTAACAGCATAAGACTTACCTTGGCTTAAAAGGTAAATGATAATAATAAACGTATGTGGAATTTTGTAGTTGCTTTCATTCTCCAAAGAACCTCTGAAAACATTTGGAATTACTTTACCTGCCTGGACTGATCCCAGTTTTAAAATGAAGTTTGAACAAGTGGAAAAAGCTTATCAGGTATTTTTATCTATCAGACTATTAATAAGTTAGTATTGCAATACATAAATTGGAGATTTTTTCAGTTAAAGTGTTCTCATTAATTGTGTCTAAACAGAAGAAATATAATATTTATGATTAATCAACATGTGTGTGTGTGTGTATGTAAATAATCAGGTCTTTGAAATTTAATCATACAGAAGAAACAGTTTACCTCTAAACAAAATAGTATTGTGTAAACTACTGAAATGAGTTTTGTTTTCATAGTCTCACAAGGTAAAGAATCCTCATACCAGTATTAGCATCCACATGGGACCTTTTCATTCAGAGGTAGACATCTCCATAGTGGACAGAATCAATGCTCTTCTTAACCCCCAACCCCTCTGTCAGGTTGTAGAGAAACAACAAGAAGAACCTACCTCTCAGGTTTGGGTAAGAGCAAAATGACTTTTCAATAACTAAATAATGAAATAAAAATAACATGTAATTCACATATTATACCTGGTAGTCATGTAAGTGTAAAATTTACAAGAAAGAAAAAGTCTTAGTTGATTGGGTTCACACAGTTGCATTTGATGGGAGTATACTTTTAAAAATAATATTTTGTTATTTTTCTTAATCAGATTTGCATACTTAATTGCTGAAATGTTTAAAGAAACAACATGATTCATTAAACTAACCGTAGAAAAAATTATTTGAAAATAAAAAAACTAGTCTACTTTTACAGTATTTTCTGTAATCTTAATTAGTTCTATTATTTTTTTGTTTACAAGTACCTTTTGTATATTAAAATCTACAAGTAACATTTACTAGATATATGGTACAGGAACCTAAGTAGAAGCTTTGTGAATAAAATATTTGTATGTATATATGTATGTAATATATATATATTTAATGTGTAACTTAGGGTAGCACAGTTTTCTTGGAATTAATAATTTTTACTATATTCCAACTTTCATATTGCCACAAACTAGTGATAGTATGAAATTTATGTGCAAATTACAAAATATGTATATTGAGAGAGACTGGATAAGTGAAAGGCTGTGATCAAAATTCTTATATTATTAAAATATTTCAAAATGCAATATAACATGGAGACAACAGCATCATTTAAGATTGTCATAAATTAAAATTACTATCTTTTATGTGTTATGTATAAAATATTTTCATGTCAAACTTTGTAGTGTAATGTGCTCAAAAAATGAAATATATTTCATAATTACTGGTTGCTTTTACTTATTTATACCTTTTTTAACTTTTGGTTTCTTGTTAAAATAAGAGTATGCTGTCCACTGCTAACATGTATTATATGCACGTATATCAAAACTTTAGGTCTAATGTAATAGAAACATGTACGTAAGTTTTACATAAAATTAATTATTTAATATCTGTGTCACTATAGAAAGATGATGACCACTCACTCACACCAGGTGAAAGAACATTTCTTCACTTTACAAGTCCTTTTGTGGTTCTAAAATATAGGTAAGTCAGTTCTTTTGTGGTTCTAAAATATAGGTAAGCCAGTCCTTTGTGGTTCTAAAATATAGGTAAACCAGTTCTTTTGTGGTTCTAAAATATAGGTAAACCAGTCCTTTTGTGGTTCTAAAATATAGGTAAGCCAGTCTTGAAAATAGTGTTTGTATAGCTCTGTTTAAATCACAGGAACCAAAGTATAGAACTGATCCTTAGATAGTTGACAAGCCATTTTTCCTTGGTGATGTAAAACAAACTATTTTGTTTTGATTTTTCTCTCATGAAATACATTAATTTGTAATCTTAATATTTAACACTGAGGATTCCTATATTTAGGAATATTGAGAATAATTACATACAATTCTGCTTGTGAATATGACATTGTTTTTATTTCTGCTTCACAAGCAGTCTGATATGTTTTAGTTTTCATTTTAGTATTTTAATATCTTTTTTTAATGTTTCTATTTAATTAAAAAAAATTAAAACATTATTCACATTTTACTTGACATGAATTGGTCTGAAAGTATTTTTATTATCAATTATCCTCTTTTGGCCCACATTGCACCTAACTTTCAGGTGTAAAGTACACACATTCGTATCAAATTTCAAAATTTAAGTAGAAATAAAAACTATAACAATTTCACAGAAACTGTATTTATTTAATATAAATTGATCTCGACTATGAATAATGTTACCTAATCTGGCCTGACACCATTTTGAAAAGTCGTGTTCCTGGTCACCAATAAAACCTCGTCAGTTTTAGCAGTGTTTTTTCTGAGTTTTAGCCAGAATTGGTGACTCCTGTAATCGGCAAAATAAAATATAAAAAGAAATGTTTTGATGATTATCAATAAAAAAAAGAGTTGAAATTTGAAGATGAAAGGATGTATTTTTAATGTGTTTTTTTAAATAATGTCTCATAACAAAAAGAATCTTCACAAAATTAAAAATGGTAGAAAAAATTAATTCTAAGTTAAGTTTGGCTGAGTATTTCCACAGTGAGAAAGAAAAACAATCAAGAGATATTAGTTACAACCCTTCAGTCCAGAAAAGGTTAATTGGTTGCTGATAATCATCTGATTAAATGGTGTCAGGTTATCATGTTGTTAATTTATATTACTTACTGTTACCTTATCTGTAGTTTGTACAGTCCTGTAAAATCATGGAAAACTTTCCAGGCTTGGGAAATTGGTGATTTCTCAATGAAACTAGAAGTTGTATAAATCAAGAGTTTTTAATTTTTGAAATTAGTTTTCCTTTTAAATTGGAATCAAAGGTTTAATTTGTGAATTATGTTATTGTTGCTTTATAGCTTGCAATAATCTTGATTATAAGGTATACAAATATACTTTTAGCCATAAAAAATCCTGTGATCAAAACTGCAATGTGACAAGGTGCCTGAATGCTAATATTTTAAGTTTTATTTTTATAAATGATAGTGTGTGTCTTGCGTTGAAGTACAGCAGATAATGAACAATATATATTTTGTAGTAAAACATTCGTCTGTACAACATGGCTGCCAGGATTATTGTCCAGAATCCGTGTGCATATGGTATGCTACTTGCATGCTCATGATTTAAATAATTCACTAACACTTTAACCTTGAACTTTCCAACTATAGCCTTGAACTTGAAGAATAAGCTTATAAATTAAATGACATTTTTTTCCACCTCACTTTACAACAGTGGCTCAATGCTAAAAACCATGTTTTGATTCCCGAGGTATATATGGCACATATTAGCACATTGTGTAGCTTTGTGCTCAACAACAACAAAAATTATCTTGTCATAGCTACAAGTACACAGTTATTATAGCTACATGTACACAGTTATCATAGCTACAAGTACACAGTTATTATAGCTACGTGTACACAGTTATTATAGCTACGTGTACACAGTTATTATAGCTACGTGTACACAGTTATTATAGCTACATGTACACAGTTATAGCTACATGTACACAGTTATTATAGCTACATGTACACAGTTATTATAGCTACGTGTACCTTATTATAATAATTTTGTAAAGAGATGCTACATTCAAATTATTTTTTTAATGACGTGTGAATTTGTTTTATGCTAATTTTGGTAGTGATCAGTGCTGTTACATATTTCATGTAGTTAAACCTAATATCATCTTAATGTTATGACTTTCATGATGCTTTCAAAGGAAACTTCCAACTAAAATTTTAATTATAGTTAATTCTGCAAACAAAAAACTCTTATAGCAGTGTATATGATTGGAATACAGTTATCACCAGGAGGACCAATGAATTCAAAGTGTGATCAATACAGTCTGTGAAAGTTTAAGTATATTATTTTTTATGCGTATATCAGTGATCTGAAATATAACTGCTTGTAGAAAATAAGATAGTATGTAGTTATTCTGTTTATCTGATTGCAAAGAAACTTACATTCCGAGTTTTTGAGATATTTGGATCATGTTTTGTTGGTATAGGGATTTTAGAAATGCCAAACAAAAGGTTTTTGTTAATATGAAGAATTTGGACTAAAGATCTATTCTTGGTTGAAAAAATAATTAAAGAATGTATTCAATTAATGTTTGAGGGATGTAGAACAACAGTGCATTGTAGAACATTTGTGTATTGATTTTTGAATAGATTAGAGCCAGAAATATACATTTGAGTAACAAAGTACAGTGAGAATTGGATATCTAGACATATGCAATTTTAATATTTTGTGTATTAGAAGAGTATTTTAGTTTTTAAAACATAGATTACATGTGAAAATATGTATAGTATTATATATACTATCACTGTTCTTTAAATGGGATGTCAGTAGAATTGAACAGTGGTGTCAACATAATACTGACCAGTTGTCTGTCATACATTTGCAGGTTCAGTGCAAGGTCTTCTTGAAGACCCTGTTTGTGAACTGACACAGTTTCGAGGCCAGTGTGGTAGCTTGTGTTTAATAATCTTCCATGATGACATCTTGACACTGTCTTCTGGTCTTGTCAGTGGATCCATGACTCCTTCTCCTCAGACAGTATCCCAAATGAAAACGAATGGCAGACAAGTTTTTCACTGACCTAGCAGCTCTCACCATGGCTGGACACAGCTTCAGAGACTTTCAAGATATGAGAGATCAGTTGTCTCAGATTTGTCAGATAAATCATTTGAGGTAAGCTTGTTAACCTTCAGCTTGTTTTTATAAAATCATTAAAATATTTGCAATGTTCATGTAATGTATGAAATGATCTCCATTCTTAGATGAAAATCAGTTCATTGTACTTTAAGTTTTCAGTCTATGATGTATTTATTTTAACTTATGATCAGAAGAAGCTATGTACTTAGAGTGATATTAATATAAATTGATGTCTGAGATGTACAAGAACTGTTATTATTCTGAAGCAAAGTACTACAGGTTTTGTAATTCTGTTTAAGCTGCTGTATTAAAATGAAAAAATAAGCTTTAAAATAACCAAAAAATTTATTATTTACAGACTTGTACAGAAGTTCAAATGTATAGTAATACCCATGTAATATTATTAATATTTTCTAACCGACTTCCATCTTTGATGTAATTCGTGTTAAAAGTTTTGTCTTCTTCCTTTATTGCATAAAATATATCATTGTATTGTAGATGTATTGATATTATATGTATTTCAGTTTTTAAAAATGGAAGATTATAGTAATCCTTCCAACTTAGTAAGAATAGTATTTATAAATATATTAAATATCTTTGTATGTCTAGCTGATATGTATGTACATATAACTATGTACATGTAGCTATAATAACTGTGTACATGTAGCTATAATAACTGTGTACATGTAGCTATAATAACTGTGTACTTGTAGCTATAATAACTGTGTACATGTAGCTATAATAACTGTGTACTTGTAGCTATAATAACTGTCATATGGTATCTTATTTTCTATCAAAACAAATTGTTGTAAAAATTAAACTGCTGGACTGGCAGCCACATATGGTATCTTATTTTCTATCAAAACAAACTGTTGTAAAAATTAAACTGTTGGACTGGCAGCCACATATGGTATCTTATTTTCTATCAAAACAAACTGTTGTAAAAATTAAACTGCTGGACTGGCAGCCACATATGGTATCTTATTTTCTATCAAAACAAATTGTTGTAAAAATTAAACTGCTGGACTGGCAGCCACATATGGTATCTTATTTTCTATCAAAACAAATTGTTGTAAAAATTAAACTGCTGGACTGGCAGCCACATATGGCATTTTATTTTCTATCAAAAACATATTGTTGTAAAAATTAAACTGCTGGACTGGCAGCCACATATGGTATCTTATTTTCTATCAAAAACAAACTATTGTAAAAATTAAACTGCTGGACTGGCAGCCACATATGGTATC
>NW_013671318.1:54520-59261 GCF_000517525.1 Limulus polyphemus
TATCACTGCGTAGCTATTAGCATTTGTAACATCCTTCACCTTGATACGTAGCTGGTAACACATGGTATAATATCACTGATTTTGATACATAGCTGCTAATATGTGTGAAATACAATTGACCTTTGTGTGTAGCTTGTAACACATAGTGTAATATCACTGAGCTTGGTACATAGCTGGTAACACATGTGCAATATCATTGACCCTGGTACATAGCTGGTAACACGTGTAATGTCACTGACCTTGGTATGTTGCTGATAACACATGTAACATCACTGACCTTGGTACATAGCTGCTAACATATGTGAAATACCATTGACCTTTGTGCATAGCTGGTAACACATAGTGTAATATCACTGAGCTTGGTACATAGCTGGTAACACATGTGCAATATCATTGACCCTGGTACATAGCTGGTAACAGGTGTAATGTCACTGACCTTGGTATGTTGCTGGTAAGACGTGTAACATCACTGAGCTTGGTACATAGCTGGTAACACATGTGCAATATCATTGACCCTGGTACATAGCTGGTAGCACGTGTAATGTCACTGATCTTGGTATGTTGCTGGTAACACATGTAACATCACTGAGCTTGATACATAGCTGGTAACACATGTGCAATATCATTGACCCTGGTACATAGCTGGTAGCACGTGTAATGTCACTGACCTTGGTATGTTGCTGGTAACATGTGTAACATCAATGACCTTGATGCATAGCTGGTAACACGTGTGTAATATCACTAACCTTTGTACGTAGCTGGTAACACATAGTGTAATATCACTGAGCTTGGTATATAGCTGGTAACATGTAATATCACTGACCTTGGTACGTAGCTGGTAACATGTGGTGTAATATCACTGAACTCAGTATACAGCTGGCAAAACGTGTAATATCACTGAACTTTCTACATAGCTGTTTACACATCTGATTGTAATATTGCTGGCTTTGCTTTGAGTGTATGCATCTTTCTGTTTGTGTCAAAGTAGCAACTTTAGTTTCCATGTTGCATTACCGTCTAATTTAATTTCTGGCCTTAATGGCAAATTAACAATTCTAGTTTCTTGATAAGTTTTCAACTTCACAAATTTATTATTTTAATCTAAATGGAAAGGATGCAGAAATGTAAACATAATCTTGAAGTAAATACGACTTAATACATATGGACAAAATTCAACTATTAGGGATGTCACATTCTTTTTAATTTAATCCATCATGTTAACTATAAACTCACTTTTATCAGGCAAAATCAAGTATTCGGAACGAGTGTATGATGCCTGCATGGAAGCATTTGACTGTCTACCATTGGCTGCTCTTATGAATCAGCAGTTCCTATGTGTTCATGGTGGCCTTTCCCCTGAGATACATACACTAGAAGACATTAAGAAGGTAGAGAAACTAATGGTTTATTAAGTAAGATTGTGTTTAGTGTTTTTATCTCATGAGTATGTAAACTTGCTCTACATTAATACTTTTGAAAAATAAAAATTACTCAATTAATTTATTGATTTTTAATGTCATTTTTTTTTCACACATATCAACAAGATATGTAATTTCTGTCAATATATTAGCACTACACTTTTCATTACACCTCATAACATGAATTTCTCTAAACATTATTATTAAAAATGGTGAAGATTTTAATTTTTTGTAAAATTTACAACGTGCAACTTTTTTAAATGTTGATACTCCCTGAACCCATTCTGTTGTGGGTAATGTTGCTCTACCATTAGTAAAACCTTTTTAAGAGCTACGTTCTGAATGTGAATTATTTTTTAATGCTATGGAACCATATGGGTCAAAATTTGCTTGTCATGACCTTTTTTACAGAGTTAAATTCAAAATTTAATTAAATAACTTTATTATCAATGTACATAAATAAACTTGGCATCAAAGTGTAATTTATAACTCAAATTTCAATATTATTTAAGTTTTATTATCTTAACTTCAAAGAAAATTGTTAATCCTACATTTCTGTATCAACTGGCACTTTATTGCTCCAAATTACTTAGTTTAGACTTCTTTTTTTTCTGACCATATATGATCTTCAGAGTGTGTCACCTACTATACATTCATGATGTCAGAAAAACACGTAGGTTCAAAATGATAAAAACCCTATAGCCTGAGCACTTTCAAAATGTAAACCTTTTAAATTTGCTCAGGTTATAGGATTTTTATCACCTATTATATATTCATGCTATAGATTTTCTAAGCCATAATGTAGATGTATACTTTTCATGCTCCTTGCTTGCTTTACTGAGATAAACGAAAATGTCAAACCAACATGCCATGGCCCTTCTATGTCATCCTGTTTTTAAAAAAATGTCCACAATTCTCTCTGACATTTGCTGTTGGGTTATAACAAATAGAAATAACATTTTTCTTTACAAGATTTGTTAGAAGGATTGTTCATTTAACTACAGGTTAGGTAGTTTTTATCTTCAGTTTCCCTTTTTGGTGATAATGTTTTGTGTTCTAAACTGTATACTTGAAATACAAATAAATAATATTTTGGACCAACAAAATCGTAACCAAAAAAAGTAGGGTTAGAGTGCTTCATCCATTTATGGTATAAAGCCCAAGTTGAGACAAAATTATTAAATTCCTTGTTTTATATATATATATATATATATATTTTATTTGTTGTTTCAGAAGTAGCTAAAATGTAAAAAATTATTAGGTTAGAGAAGGAACTTAAGCAAAAAAAATTAATATGATACTCAGTAGCCTAGCACATACTTATTACATGGAGTAATTGTAATCTGACCATGGTGTGCCTGTATTTCGATCATTTGTTTACACAAAGGTGTCTGGCTATGATAAATGGCTTTCAGTGTACTCTGCAACTGTTTAAAAGCACCTGTAAATAAATATAACTAAATGAACTCAGAGTTTAAAAGTATTGGCTGTCATTACAAATAGTGTGTAATTGTGTGTTAGAATGTACAGTCTTTCTAGAAATAAAAATAGAGTAATTTAGATCTATTTTGTATTTTTAAACTTTTATTTTACCCTATATTGCTGATTTTGCTACAGTTAATGCTACGGTAGAGAAAGTAACAGAAAAACTAAAATATACAATAAGAATTTTTGATTTTCATTTAGGAAGTTTAGTTAGAGGTTATACAAGTGAAATGTGAAACTAAGATAAAAAGAATATTTTTATTCGTAGCATGAAAATTATCTTTCAGTCAAACTGTTTCACTAAAGGCTTCATAAATTCACAGAAAAATCTTTAGTAAAAATACTTTACTTAACTATTGATTTATTTTGCGTGTGTGTGTATAACATGCTTGTAATGTATACTAAATGCTTGCCAAATTTTATGAAGATACATTAATACAGTCAGAGTTACAATATGTATAGTTTGATGTTTATATAGTGGTTAAAAGGTTGGTAAAAATGACTGAACTCAATTTCAGAGAATTAAAATATTTGTCACATTTATTAGGTACATAACATGGGATATTATACATGTTAAACATTTTTTAAATACTCTTTCATTACAAATGATGTTATATATTTTAAGCTGAATAGATTTAAGGAACCTCCAGCTTTTGGTCCAATGTGCGACCTACTGTGGTCAGATCCTCTTGAAGAGTTTGGCAATGAAAACAACATGGAACACTTTAGTCACAACAGTGTTCGAGGTTGCTCATACTTTTATAGGTAAACCTGTTTCTATCTTATTTGCTGTAATTTTACTTTCAAAAGAAAGTTATTTAAATTTCATAAGGTTTGAATTTGTGTTGCAAGTAATGCAGCTGAAACGTAAGTTTTATGTATTGCATTTATTTTATGGAACCACTGGCATTTGTATGTTTGTTAAATCATGCATTTAAAAAATAGTTACTTTCACATACAGGTCATTACTTTTTCATTTGGATGTATTTGACTATAATACAAAAGTTTTTGAATAGGTTAATATCAGAAAACTTTAACGTCATTGTTCAATGTGTATTGTAAGTTAGATAGTGGTCTATACATGTAACTTATAGAAACTACAAACTTAAAGTTACATTATTTTACAAGTTGTCCAATGTAAAGTATTGTTATAACTAGTTTTCTTTCTGCCTAAAGTAAGTTTCCATTAATAGGCTTTGCATGCATAATTTGAGCAGTTACCTTATCCATAATTCTGTTGTTTTCAACTGAACATTGTTATCTAATAAGCTTCATAATATTTCAGTGCCGTTTTTAATTAATAATCAATTGAAACATTATACAAGTCAATTAAATAATAAAGAAAAGTAATGTAAAAGCTATATTCTGGCTCCAGGCTTGTAGATTGTAAACAAAGTCCTGTAATTTTTTACTCTACTGCAAGAAATAGAATTCTGGCTGTGGTTACTTCGGTAAGAAAATCATATCCATGTGTTTTATGTGCTGCAATCTATTTTCTACAGATGGATATTCTTAATGTGTCACACATTATTTGTAAAAGTTTCTTAGGGTTTGCTGAATAAGCTTGTATAAAAGTTTGTTCTAAAACACACACATACACTAAATAACATTAGCTCTGTCAACGTTTTAAAGTATTGAATACAGTTTGCCAGGCAGAGTTTGTTGACTTCTTAATTTGAACATAAGTATGAGAACTTGTGACCTTTTTTTTTGAAAATATAGCAGAAGTCTTCAGTCACCCCTTTTTAGTGATTGGTGATCAAAAAGAACAAAAACACATATAGGATTTGTTTTTGTACTGAGTACTAGAACAAAAAAAAATTGCTTCAATTTATTAT
>NW_013671318.1:60209-61658 GCF_000517525.1 Limulus polyphemus
TTTATTGACATACTAGTGAAAGTACCTGGCTTTGCTTGGGTTATTAGATTGATATACTCTATATGTCTATCTCAGTGTGTGTATTCTGAATTCATTTTAGCATAAAAGTATAACCCATATGCTTTTGTTGCTAAGCATGATATGTTGGAACGCATTGTTACCAAAATGCACTTGTTTTTCTATATACTAGAAGTTGTTATATAAGGAACCACTTCTTTCCTATGTGGTTTTTGCTAGCTTTCCTCATTAAAAAGAATTAACTGATGTTTGACTGCCTCAACTGCACTTTTCTGCCTATTTATTGGTCAAGCTTGATTTCACAAAACTTATTTATTTCAGTTAGCTGTCAAATGTGAAGTTAGGGTATACTATGGGGTAGGGGGTGGTAGTACTTGCCCCCATCATTTTTGACAGGCAACACCCTAGTCCCATAACAGTTAAAGTTACACTACAACACCCCATAATAGTTAAAACAATATAACATCCTATAACAGGTAAAAACTACTGTATAACAACTCATAATAGTTAAAACATTCTATAACATTCCATAATAGTTTTATTGCTAAGTGACGATATATATTGTTGATCATTACCAAAAAACTGTGAAAACATTAATGACAGTATAACATCCCATTTTCTGCCTCTTTGTTGGTAAAGCTTGATTTTGCAAAATTTATTTATTTTAGTTAGCTATAAAATGTGAGTTTAGGGTATACTATGGAGTGGGAGTGGTGGTACTTGCCAAGTCATTTTTGGTGGGCTATATGCTAGTAATAGTTAAAACCACTATAACATACTATAATAGTTAAAAATCATATTAACATCACATAATAGTTCATAAACCACTCTATAACATTCCATAATAATTAAACAATTACTCTATAACAGCCCATAATCATTAAAAAACCACTATAACATAAAGTTTGAAAACACTATATAACATCCCATAATAGTTAAAATATTCTGTAACATCCAATAATAGTTAAACACTGTAATGTTCTATAATAGTTAAAACCAATCTATAGCATCCCTTAATATTTAAAACTACTCTATAACATCCCATAACAGTTAAAAACTTCTCTATAACATCCCATAATAGTTTTAAAAAAAAACCATGACATCCAATAATAGCTAAAAAAAAACACTATAACATCTCATAATAACTAAAACACTCTAATATCCCATAATAGTTAAAAAAATCACCTAATAACATCCCATAACAGTTTTTAAAAATCATTCTATGACATCCCATAATAGTTAAAACACTAACATTTTATGGTGGACACTTTTTGTTTCTTTGTAGTTTTTGCATAAAAAAATGTGCATGCACATAGATAAATAGTAATACCCAGGTGCATATCCTAAGGGTCCACTTAGTATGGGTGCAAAATTTCAGGTTTCTAGGTTTTTTGCTCCTGGAACTATGGTGGTCACATATTCTTTTCTAGG
>NW_013671319.1:0-6923 GCF_000517525.1 Limulus polyphemus
GTTACTGTTAGTCATCAGTAAAGGTACACTTTAATAGTATTGTTACTGTTAGTCATTAGTAAAGGTGTATTTTAATAGTATTGTTACTCTTAGTCATTAGTAAAAGTATACTTTAATAGTATTGTTACTGTTAGTCATTAGTAAAGGTATACTTTAATAGTATTGTTACTGTTAGTCATTAGTAAAGGTATACTTAATAGTATTGTTACTGTTAGTCATTAGTAAAGGTATACTTTAATAGTATTGTTGAAGTTAGTTATATGCCAATATGAAAATGAGCCAATAATTAGTTGGATGGTTGGTACTAATTTGATGATTAATTGGTATTGGCCAATTATTGGTATATTTACTATTTCCCAGCTGTTATGTAATCTTATATATTGATGGTCTTTAGACAATTTACGATGCAAACAGACTTGAAAATTTACTTACATCTGATTCTCTAAACTTTCTTTACCACTAGGCCTAAAGATTTGATTTGACATAAAATATAGGTGTCATATTTATGAAAAACAGTGATAACCTTAAGTATGAGTATGAATAATACCTTCAGAGCAATATGCTTTTCTTTCCTCAGTATTTGTAGATCTACAGTCACTATTTATAACCATTTTCTATTTTTCTCATGTTAATCAGTTCCGTGAATGTTTTCTGTACATTTTCATATAATTTACTTCAGATGTTGAAGTTTTTTATGCTGTTAGTACAACACCCATTTTCTCACTAGTTTATATAATATCAAATCATGAACTGATGTAATGTTATGTTTTTTGTTTAGTATTATAAATTGATTAATTTTTGATGAAATACAGATATGGAGAGGAAAGGACAGGAACTAGCCACTACTGTGCTGACCTGTAAAGGAGACTTGAGGGACCCTACTTTTCCCTATCGTTTACGCCACCTGGTGGGCAAGTTACAGTCTCTTATTTCAGACAGTAAGAAACTAAATTCATACTTAATATATAAATTTTGTATGAAAACTTGTATCCAAGTAAGTTAATCCTCTCGTTATGGGTAGGTCAAAATGCACATATTATGATATAGTAGAGAGTTACATTCAAAATTGGATTAAGCTACTTTATTATCATTGTATATAAATTTAATGAAAATTACTCCTTATAACATATATATTACTAAGGCAAAGCATAATTTTTATAGCCTTCAATCTTGTTTGTTTACTGAACCATAAACTATAAAATCACACCCACCTGTCACAAATTGCCATTAGTTTTCTCTGATGTTTTATTCTATATATTTATATTAAATAGAAAGCCAAAGTTTTAATGTATTAAATGATGTATTATATTACATTGTTTTTTTGTAGAGGGAATTATCTATTTTGCCTCTAGTTTAAAGATTTCTTTTGTGGTATTCACATCAAAAAGTATATTCAAATTTTTAAAGGCTTTTATAACATAGATAAAAAAGCCAAAAAAAAATTATGATAGTTATAGGACAATTTTTGCTTTGTATGTGTTATTATTCTGTGTTTTTAGGTGCATTATTTAATTAATTAAAAAATATTTATTGTATTAGTACCGTTAGTATAAAAAAAGTAGGCTGAACATTCATTAACAGTTGACAGCAGAAAAATAAGAGGACACAGGTAAGTACCAGATTTCTTTTTTTATGCATATTCTTTATTATTATAAAAATACTAAAATGTAAAAATTATAAAATTACTAGGTTAGATAAGGTAAGATATAAATATAAGGTTCTTCATGATGTGTGCTCACAAGCGGCTCATCCGTTATGTCATTCAATATGGTTATGTGAGCTAAGTGTTCATTGAGTGATTTGTAACTTGTGTGGCAGGATTATTAGTTAGACACAGTTAAAAGGGCAATAAAACAATAAAATGAAGTTAAATTAAAAACTACATATTTGACTACTGTATGAAATCCAAATAATGAATGTTGTTATGTTTACTTCTACTTAAATTTTTAAGAGGAGAAGCCATTTGAAGTGACAAAGGTGGAACCTTGGAATAGTGTGCGAGTCACGTTTAATATTCCACGAGAAGCTGCTCAGAGACTACGCCAGCTAGCGGAACGAGGAGATCACGTCTTGAAGGACTTGGGTATCCTTTCAGTACAAGTAGAAGGGGAACAGGTGAGCTCACGAACAACATAAGAAATATAAGGAAAAGATCTACGTGGTGCTACTAGGTTAGAATGTATTGTTAACTTGTTTGTAACAAGAATTATTTCACAAACTTTCTTTGTATACAAACAAAGATATCATGTTTCTGATATTTCAGTAGTAGTCTAGTACCTCACGTAAACTAAGTCTTGTTTCATTAACTATTTGAATATTGTAATATATGATATTTTTGATGTGAACTCAGTGAAAATTACAAAAAATGTATTTATATTTTTAAAAGTAAGCTGTATGTTTTGTTGCTTAGAAATATTTTAAATATAACTGTAAGTAGTGTTATTGTGTAAATACAATAGTAACGGAAAGTGTGTTCTTCTAGGGAACTGAACAAATATATCACTCTTCACAAACAAACATGCAAACTTTGAACAAATAATTATCATTGATCCTCAAGCAATGTATCAACTTGAATGAACATGAGGTTATCATTAGTTAAACACGACTGTGATTTGTGTGTACTTGATAGCATGTTGTACAGATTTAAAATGAAACATTTTAAAACATCCTTGCTGTTAACCATATTTAAAGGGGTTGTTTGTCTTCTTCTAAACATTTGATATGATTATCATTAGTTTCAAAATTAAGTTAGTGTGTAAAAATTGTGTATAATTATTTTCCAAAGAGTGTTGAACACAACAGTTTATGTTTATTATCCTTTGTTCCTAAAATATAGAAAAGTTTTGTTTGTTTGTTTATAATAAACAATTCTTTCCAAAAGTATAGTATTAGAACACTTGTTGTTAATAATGTCTAGAAAATTCACTACCTGTAGTTTATCATTTTTTATATTCTAGATTTTTCATTCACTTTCATTAGTTTTTTTGTACAGTGTTTTACAGATATTGTTCTGAGTTACTTTTTGTAAAAGGCCATTGCGCATTTTTTACAGAAAGTGTTTACAGTTGCTTTCTGTAAAAGTCATTGTGCATTTTCTTACAAAAACTGTTTACAGTTGCTAAGGTTTCAGTAAGTTTCTTATACATTGTTCCTACTCTGGTATCTTCAACCCCCAGAAAAAAGAATTAATGATAAACTTAAATAGGTATGGCACTGTTCATAGTTGAACAAGAAGCTTCAGTTGACCTCCAAAACATCTAGCACTAGTTAAATATAAACTCTTCACAAACTTATTAATTTCCAAATTGTTTATAAAGTTTGGATAATTGATAGTTTGTGCTTTATAAATTTTAATTTTATTTATTTCATTATATACTTTTCATAGGATTTTGTTTTCATATGTATGTGTGTGTGTGTGTATGTACATATATTGTTTTGATTATTATTAACGACAAAATAATTTGTGGATGTTTGCATTCCACATCGAAGGCAAAATTGAACCATCTCCAAAAAGAAATGTTAAAAAAAAATGTATCATTGAACATAAAAGGGGTTTAAAACTTATTACATATATTAAGTTAAACTTCGTGATTAACAGTTAACAGACAGCTTGCTTATAGTTTTGGTATGATAAAATAATTATTTTTATTATATACCAGTAATCATAAACAAGGTAAAACAGCATGATGTGTTTTTTGAATGAAAACAAAGACAAAACTTACAGTTAAAACATTATAGGAAAGTTGTAAAACAATGTAGGAAGCCACAGAAATCAGTAATTAAAATGTACAACAAAGATGAGCATTTTTAATTGTTTCATATAAAAACATTTCACTATGAAATATTTTCAAAATTTCAAAGCTGCAAGTTCATATGGATATTACATAAAAATTGAGATAGTTTCAGGAGCCACATAATTAATAAAGATTCAGAAGTTTCAAACTATTTTGTCAAATAGTTTTTGTTTCGTAATGCAGTGTGGAGTTAACGTCGCAGCACATAGAGGTTTAGCACTTAGCCATTTACACCTACTGGTAGTGTTAATGCAGTTTTAATTATTCTGTTTTTTGTGTGTTGCAGCTTTATGTGAGCAAACTTTTTATGTTTTATTAACGTATTTAGTCTTATTCTTGTTTCACCTTTTCAGGTTATCACTCTTACATTAGCTGGTCATTACAGTGAACCTCAGGAGGTAGTGTTCCATAAGAATTCAGATCCACACAGTACTCAGTTCAGCAGCAGTCCATCATCTGCTTTTGACACATCCAGTTTGGAAGGTTCTCCTGGACCAAGCAATGTTGAGGCCACACGGAAAAACATTGTACAGTATCTTAGCCAACAGGGAGGTATGGCCACAGTAGCTATGGAATCATCTCATGGAACTACTTTATCTGAACACTCACCAGTAGGTGGAGCTGCATCAGTTGATCTCATTTGTCTGCAAGGCAACACTTGGTTTAAGTCCCCCAATGTGGTAGCTCCAGCAACCAGTGAACCTATTCCATTTTTCCAAACAAGTAGTGCTGGTTCAACTCGTGTTTCTCCAACAAATCAGACTCGCACTCATAACAGCTTTGGACCATTTCCGTTTGCCAGCATGACTCATGCTATGACTACAAAGCATGCTGTGCATCATCATTGCCAAGGAGGTGTTACTTGTTCACCTACACCTTCTTCTAGCACGAGCCCTCCAGTATATCAACAGTCATATTCTCATCCAGATACCATGTTTAGTAATCTTGCCACTCATACCTCAACTGTGCTACCTTCTTCTTCCAGCAGTGCTTCGGTAAATGTTGCCCTTACTAGTCCGCTTCTTGTGAATCTTTTACAGAATGATGGACAGCAAGAACAACAACATCCTAACCTTTTAATGCCACCGCCCTCAGTAGATGCCAAGCAGCCTCCTAAGCGAAAAAGAAAGTCTCATAAACTCAAGGGAAAACCTTTGAACAGGGAAGATTTTGTAGGAGAGGGAGAAAATAAACCATTGGAGTTGTTATCGTATTCTACGTCGGTATCTTCCTTTGATCACAACATAGGATTTAACGCTATTTCCATGCCACCTGTTTCTTCCACATCAACAGCCTTTGATAATTTTGATGTGCTCAGTAGGAATCCTTTCGATATGTCACTGCCAAACATTCCATCAGTTCCCAGCATTCATCCAGAAGCCGAAGGTCAGCCACAAGTGCATACTGGTGATCTCCCTTATTGTACCTCAGCAGTCTCCTCTTCTCTTTATCAGACCAGTCAAGGTATAAGTAATGGAATTTGGGACTCACCCAAAACAGCTCCAGAGCCAGTATCTTTACCTTCACCCTCTTCCTCTGATGGCAAAACAAAGCATCTTATAAATCCATTCACAGGCCAGTTGGAACCAATGCTAAGTGATGATGAGGAGGAAGAGTCTACTGGTTCTCTTGCACTTTTTCCAGAGTTTGAAATGGATATGCCTGAAAATGGACAGTCTGAACGGAGTCTGTCTGATGATGGAAAAGATAATAACCCCTATTCTGATACAGACTCTGGAATCAGTAAGTCTCTTACAGATGTGTCACAATCTCCAGAATCAGAAACTAACATCCAAAGCACCAAAGTAACAGTCCAAACTGATTCAGTTATCTCTAGCAGTAATCCTGGAGAAATGCTCAAGCTACGATTGAAACTAGAACCAAAAGTTCTTTGTGAAGTGAAAGAGAATGAAAAGGGCAGGACAGATAAAGACAGCGGATATTCATCACAGTCACCTCATAAAAATGACATTTCTTGTATCAGTATTCCTTTTAAGAAAACAGGGTTGACGAATTCTTCTGAACCCAGGGTACCTCCTCTTCATATATCTTTGCGTGGACCTAATGCGGCAGTTGTTATTAATCCTAAGAATGAGGAAAAAACAAGATCAACAACAGCTACCAAAGAAGTTCCTCTTGTTAATGTTGCAGACTCTCTTAAAGTGGAAGGATCTTCCCAAAAGAGTTGTCAGTTTGGTAATAAAAGTGTAACTTTCAGTGGGGACAAAAAGTGTTCAGTAGGTAGGAGTGGCCCTTCAGTGCCTAGTAATACAGATTTCCAGATACATACTAGTAATTTAAAATCTGAATATGAAGAGTACTTGGATGCTAGGTTTGCAGAAACTACCTTATCACATTCACAAGCTGTCAGAAGCAGCATAGAATCATCACTGCCTGTTTCCCCCATTACCTCATCTGTTCTAACTGTGTCTTCTGTGAAAGTTCCCTTTCCTAACCTAAATCCAAGTGTACAAATACCCAATGAAGTTGACAAATCCAGGCTTTTGAGGGCAGTTGAACGGTTACAACAGCCAGTCACAGATAACAACATATTTCTTTCTGTTCCATTAACTGCCACTGGGTTGTCAGGAGCCCAGGCTGTCACATCTGCAGCCTTTTTAACTGTCACACAACCTGATAATCACAAGAAGCCATTTCTCATCAGAGAGGAGAACTTAATCTATGAAGGTGAGCTTCTAAGTATTTACTGTAATGAAATGATTAGTTTACATGTAGTATATTCATTTTCAATGAGTAAACTAAAGAATTAATAAAAAAATATATATATACTGAAAAAGAAATCTTGAGATTAAAAAAGTTAGCAGGTGCTACTAGACAGTTACCTTCCCTCTATTCGTCAGTTAAAAAGTAATAATAGAGTTGGTAGTGGGTACTACTAGACAGTTGCCTTCCCTCTATTCGTCAGTTAAAAAGTAATAATAGAGTTGGCAGTGGGTGCTACTAGACAGTTACCTTCCCTCTATTTGTCAGTTAAAAAGTAATAATAGAGTTGGCAGTGGGTGCTACTAGACAGTTGCCTTCCCTCTATTCATCAGTTAAAAAGTAATAATAGAGTTGGCAGTGGGTGCTACTAGACAGTTGCCTTCCCTCTATTCATCAGTTAAAAAG
>NW_013671319.1:7742-9857 GCF_000517525.1 Limulus polyphemus
AGTTGGAAATTAAAGTGGTTGATAAACTTGGTACCATAACAAAGACAGAGAAAGCAACTGTAAGCTTGCAGTGTAAGAGCACCCTATTGTGGCCAATTAAAAGAACTGCAACTGACTTAAACAAAGCATTATTTAACAGTCTCCATTCCAAGCAGATTAACAGTCATAGTGTTTTGAACATAAAACTTGATTAATTAAACATACTTAATAAATAGCAAAATATTAACTCTAATAGTTTGGTAAATATTGACCTTCAACAATAAAAGCAAAGTTACAGTTAACATTTTTGTCAATATTGTTGATTAATCAAATATGTGCTATAGGGTTGGGTAGTGTATAATTGCACCAGTGCTACATTTTTAACATTAGAATTGTTAGTGTTAGCATATATTTTATATTTATTCTGCCATAACAGTTCACTTGTGGTTTATATTTTATGTGGTGTGTGTTTTATTTCTAATACAATAACTTTTACTTAAGTTGTATCAAAAGACCAAATTTTTCATGTAAGCAACATTTAACTCTTTCTGGACTGACTGAATAGTTTATACTGACCTTGTGACCCCAAAGTAACCATCATAGTTTCCATACTATAATTTGTAACATGTTTTGTGTATCTTAACAAAATTTTTCAAAAAGCTTTCAATAAACATTACAAGTCTTTTGTAGACAAAAGAGCAGAATTTTTAATTAGGTATTTTTACTGAAAATTTGTCTGTGAGTATATGGAGTCGGAGTGTTGACTGCTCTGAGTGCAAAGTGATTTTCACGTTAAGATTAAAAAGTACTTTTCTTCATCTGAAAATTTTCAAATTTCATTTGCATAATCTTTAAAACCTCCTAAATAAACCTCAAATGAATTTTTTTTTTGCAGAAAAACTTTATATTATTTGTTATTTGTTATCTGTTAGTTTCTTTACCCTAACTCTATACAGGATTGAACAATTTTACCAACCTCATAAAACTTTCAAGACTGAAAAATGTGAAATAAAGTGAGTTTATTCCCTTTAGTATGGGCTATAAAGTTCCAGAGTACTTCAACTTTTAAACTTGTCACATCTGTTTACTGTGTTTATCTCAGTGTTAGTGGTTCAAACCTGCTGATCATAAAGCAATAAATGATCACTCCAGTGCCTCAAACTGTTTAACAACACTGATGATAGCAGGTAAGCTTGTACAATAACTGTCCCACAGAGTTTACCCAAATCCTGGCTCCAAGAACACAGTGGGTGAGGATGTAGCAGCTTGTTTAGACAATTCTTGTTGCAACCACCATATTATAAATGCACAAGAAAATGTTTAGTAAACTTGGTAGACATTTGGATGTTAGTTACTTTCCCGGGGTGGTTAGAATTTAGTGGTATAGGTGTACAATGTGTGTGAATATATATATACAAGTTACTACTACTTACTCATAAATACTTTAGTTTTAGTTATTTTTTCTTAAAATAGAGAAACAATAACTCCCAGTACTTTCAATGTTACAAACAATAACTCCCAGTACTTTCAATGTTACAAACAATAACTCCCAGTACTTCCAATGTTAGAAACAATAACTCCCAGTACTTCCTATGTTACAAACAATAATTCCCAGTACATCCCATGTTACAAACAATAATTCCCAGTACATCCCATGTTACAAACAATAACTCCCAGTACTTCCAATGTTAGAAACAACAATTCCCAGTACTTTCAATGTTACAAACAATAATTCTTAGTACTTCCAATGTTATAAACAATAACTCCCAGTACATCCCATGTTACAAACAATAACTCCCAGTACTTCCAATGTTAGAAACAATAACTCCTAGTACTTCCTATGTTACAAACAATAATTCCCAGTACTTCCAATGTTACAAACAATAATTCCCAGTACTTTCAATGTTACAAACAATAACTCCCAGTACATCCCATGTTACAAACAATAACTCCCAGTACTTCCAATGTTAGAAACAATAATTCCCAGTACTTCCAATGTTACAAACAATAATTCTTAGTATTTCCAATGTTACAAACAATAATTCCCAGTACTTCCAATGTTACAAACAATAATTCCCAGTACATCCCATGTTACAAACAATAACTCCCAGTACTTCCAATGTTAGAAACAATAAC
>NW_013671319.1:10857-12213 GCF_000517525.1 Limulus polyphemus
TCCCAGTACTCCAATGTTAGAAACAAGAACTCCCAGTAGTTCCTATGTTACAAACAATAATTCCCAGTACTTCCAATGTTACAAACAACAATTCCCAGTGCTTCCAATGTTACAAACAATAACTCCCAGTACTTTCAATGTTACAAACAATAATTCTTAGTACTTCCAATGTTATAAACAATAATTTCCAGTTCTTCCAATGTTACAAACAATAATTCCCAGTACATCCCATGTTACAAACAATAACTCCCAGTACTTCCAATGTTATAAACAATAATTCCCAGTACTTCCAATGTTACAAACAATAACTCCCAGTACTTCCAATGTTAGAAACAACAATTCCCAGTACTTTCAATGTTACAAACAATAATTCTTAGTACTTCCAGTATTACAAACAATAATTCCCAGTACTTTCAATGTTATAAACAATAATTCCCAGTACTTCCCATGTTACAAATAATAACTCCCAGTACTTCCTATGTTATAAACAATAATTCCCAGTACTTCCAATGTTATAAACAATAACTCCCAGTACTTCCAATGTTATAAACAATAATTCTTAGTACTTCTAATGTTATAAACAATAATTCCCAGTACTTCCAATGTTACAAACAATAATTCCCAGTACTTTCAATGTTACAAACAATAACTCCCAGTACTTCCAATGTTATAAACAATAATTCCCAGTACTTCCAATGTTATAAACAATAATTCCCAGTACTTCCAATGTTATAAACAATAATTTCCCAGTACTTCCAATGTTAGAAACAACAATTCCCAGTACTTCCAATGTTATAAACAATAATTCCCAGTACTTCCAATGTTATAAACAATAATTCCCAGTACTTCCAATGTTAGAAACAATAACTCCCAGTACTTCCAATGTTACAAACAATAACTCCCAGTACTTCCTATGTTACAAACAATAACTCCCAGTACTTCCATGTTACAAACAATAATTCCCAGTACTTCCAATGTTACAAACAATAACTCCCAGTACTTCCTATGTTACAAACAATAACTCCCAGTACTTCCTATGTTATAAACAATAATTCCCAGTACTTCCTATGTTATAAACAATAATTCCCAGTACTTCCTATGTTATAAACAATAATTCCCAGTACTTCCTATGTTATAAACAATAATTCCCAGTACTTCCTATGTTACAAACAATAATTCCCAGTACTTCCTATGTTATAAACAATAATTCCCAGTACTTCCTATGTTATAAACAATAATTTCCAGTACTTCCTATGTTATAAACAATAATTCCCAGTACTTCCAATGTTATAAACAATAATTCCCAGTACTTCCAGTGTTTTAAACAATAATTCCCAGTACTTCCAATGTTATAAA
>NW_013671319.1:13177-17346 GCF_000517525.1 Limulus polyphemus
TTCCTATGTTACAAACAATAACTCCCAGTACTTCCTATGTTACAAACAATAACTCCCAGTACTTCCTATGTTACAAACAATAATTCCCAGTACTTCCTATGTTACAAACAATAACTCCCAGTACTTCCTATGTCACAAACAATAATTCCCAGTACTTCCTATGTTATAAACAATAACTCCCAGTACTTCCTATGTTACAAACAATAACTCCCAGTACTTCCAATGTTATAAGATTGATTTGTACTCACAGATTGTATTTGCTAAGCTTCAGTTATTCTCTCAAGTGGAGAGGGAAGACTAATTAATTTTTGTAGATTTCAAACAAAGATACATTTTAGAAAATAAAACAAATTATCAAATTACTTTACCGGTACACACAAATCTATAATAATTTATCTGGCTTTCCAACTATGCTGTGTGTGGGTTTAAAAAAAATACCATTTCTGTTCAGAGCAACGACTTACTCAGTAGAATTCAACATCTCCTGTCATTTACAAGTTTTCCCTTCAAGCCAATTATAAACTACTGTCAAATTTATGTAACTTCAAATTTGCTATTTCTACTGGTTATAAACATGTACTTAAGAGAAGTAGGCCTGAGTAGACAAGAGGTTTGAAAAGAATAGAGCAGTAGGTGGGTAAGTTTGTAAAATATATTGATATTTCAGCAGATCAAACAGGTGGGAGGTTCTCATTTTATATCCTAGCTTGTAAATGTCTGAAGTTTGAGTTTCTAATTCATTAACCACTATAGACATTGTATCACTGAGTAATAAAACAAGAAAACATGCCATACGACACACAAAAAAAGCATACTGTGATGCCAATTTTATTGACATACAATGACCATAAAGTTAGTTAATTAAATTTGAAAACAACTCTGTATAATGTTGTGACATGCACCCTTTGACCCATCCATTGAGAAAGGGTTAATGTGTGATTACTGTTCCAACATTCAATTTCTGTTAACAAAAGAGAAAAAAAACCTGACACTGCTTGAATGCTGTGTAATGAACATTCTGATGTTTAGAACTATCTTCCAATTCCTGGTTAGTGAATGGACCTTTGAATGTGTGAACACAGCCCTAGTGTATATGATGATAATACATTACAAGATGTATATAAAGTAGAAATATGATATGAATGCTTGAATCACAAGAACAGATTTTGAAAAATTAAACAAACCAAAATATGCTTTTGTCATTCATGGAATTGCCTACTAAAGCTTGTTTCTTTTCAGAAAAATCAAAGGAGTTTTTCGCAAAGCCGTCCACGAATCTACCTCAACCAACAGAAGGAAATCGGCTCTCTTATGTCACGTTGTTACAAGAAAGAAAAAAGGGTCACAAGTTACCTTTTGTTGAGAAATTCTCTTGTGTTAACTCTGTTGTTCCTTCATCCAGTGGATCTGTTTACAGCCAAGCAACAGTGTCACGCGTCATGACATCAAGTAGTGAGTGTAACGTCTCATCCTTGATGACAAGTTCACATGCAGTAGCAGTGAACCAACTTAGAGAAACATTACCTGACATCCAAGAGTCTCAAAAAGCATCACCTGGGAAAGGTGTGAAATTTAAAAGTAATATAAAAGAAAAACAAGAAAGAGACCCCAAGACCATTCAAATGCTCTTTCACACCAATCGTAGCCCATATCTCAATACCTTGTCTGAAGGATCAGCGGAGAGATCTGAACAGGAAGCACATCAGATAACCAATGGACAGCAGCCAAGCTCTTCTAGCAGCAGTCCCATTTCACATCAGGATTCTCAGTTGTATTCACCAGAGGCTAAGAACCTAGGACTATTACCAGTAGTAACATCAAGCAGTGTCGATCACTTGAATGGACCTTCAAACATTTGTCCAATGGATACACATCCACTGGTAAAAACATCAGACAATGCTTATCACAACAATCTAAGGCCTTCTTATAGATGTGTGAATCATGTGAACAGTTCTATATCAATTTTAAATAACCAGGAAGTATTAGGCTTAAGCTTCGTGGAGGTGAGTAGGAACCACTCATCTCCTGTTGCTAGAGTTCTCACACTAGGTAGTAATGCTGGTGTAAGCCCAGTATCAAAACTGATTGAAGTGCCTTCTGTCGAGAGAATGCCAAAAGCAAGCTCCATAGGCTGTAAAAGTAATTTTCCAGCAGTAACTGATTTACCAACACTTGTATCTTCTCGAGATGATATGCGCCTGCACCAGGTTTCACTTCTTCAAAATAGAGATAATGTTAATAGTGATCACATTCGCTGTCCTTCATCAAACCAGGCATCATTGAGACCTAAATCCCTGGTTATAGGGACCAGAAACAATAAGCCTAGTCTTTTACTGAACGACTCAACTGGTGAAGTGAACTATTGTTTTGATTCTCAAAATTCTGACAATCTCTCTAGTTTCGTGGAAGAATGTGATAGTACTGTTTTAAGTGAGGAGTCCAGCATGGACTCTGTTGATGAAGGCACAGGAAGGTATACATTGACTTCTCAAAAAGATGTGAAAAATGATATAACATTGTCTAAATCACCCTTCCAGTCATATTCTTCTTCCAAGGAGACTTTAGATAGAGAGAAACATGTTAGTGAAAAAGCACTTCCTGGTGAAGATGGAACCAGTCATTATAAAGATGTTTCTTTGAGGCATGTTGAGGATGTGTCATCTAAGTCATTTGAAGGTTTGTAAAATCTTCTGTTAACTGTATAAAGTACTGTTCTAATTGTTTTTAGCTTTCAGTAAAGTTTCTCCAAACCTTCCAGCTATTTCAATTTCCTCTTTCCAGGTTATCATTTTCTTCCTGATAAATTCCATTCTTAGCAAACATTGTATGTTAAAGAACTCCTTTTAAGTTAACAAAGTTTGAAACTGTGTTTTTGTTTAATCTATAAGTTGAATGTACAAAATGCAAAACGTTGAGGTAAACAGTTCAAGCAGCCACTTTCTCAGTGATCGTAGATACTCAGGTTAAACTTAATCACTCAGTGTGATTGTTGTGAGACATGAGGTCTTCCAAAGACTTGGCACAATTGTAATTGTTACAAGTCTTATAAGGTGAAATATAAATATAGTGATCAGATGTAAATATGTTTTATAACTTATTCTTATGAGAGTATCATACGTTTTCTTTTTGAATATCCACCCTAACAAAATATACTTCATTAAAAACAAATTTCATTGGTATTTATAAAGGTTTTTCTGTTTAGAAAATTAGCCTCGTTTATGTGAATACTTGACTCCCTTTGGACACCAGTTAGACTAATCAGGAAATAGGGCAGATTTATGTAATGTAGGCAAAGAAATTGTATGTATATACATACATTCCCATAGAGGTTAATATATATATATATATATATATATATTAGTAATTTTTCCGTTTCGCTTGCTTATGTTAGTTAAAAAATGAAATTAAATAATTAGGTATTTCATGCAGAATGTTGTATGTGTCCAGTGAATAAGAGAGAGACTGAATTTCTGTTGGACAACATAGGTCTTACATTGATCTTAATGTGAAATCTTTCAAATTGTTCATTAGGTTTTAAATTCCAATATGAATGATAATCAAGTAAAATTTTAACATTTCTAGTTCTGAACGGCTACCTTTTCTACTGACTAATGAGTGTTAAAGATTATAGTCGTCGAGCTTTACAGTAAAATGATGATGACAGTACTTCATTTTGGTGAAGATAGGGTAGTGTGTTTCTAACTATTCTGCATTGGAATATGTTGTATGTATATTGAAGTATGAAGATTTACTGTTAAGTATGGCAAGGTAAGGTGTCCTGACAGACAGCAAGTTTTGGGTGCGGTACTGAGTCTGTTCTTTCAAATTGTGATGTGATTGTCTATAGTATTATTTAGAGGTCATTTGGAAGAGTGATCTACATGTTCTGGTGTATTGTAGGTCATTTGGAAGAGTGATCTACATGTTCTGGTGTATTGTAGGTCATTTGGAAGAGTGATCTACATGCTCTGGTGTATTGTAGTTTATTTGGAAGAGTGATCTACATGTTCTGGTGTATTGTAGGTCATTTGGAAGAGTGATCTACATGTTCTGGTGTATTGTAGGTCATTTGGAAGAGTGACCTACATGTTCTGGTATATTGTAGGTCATTTGGAAGAGTGATCTACATGTTCTGGTGTATTGTAGGTCATTTGGAAGAGTGATCTACG
>NW_013671319.1:18346-36771 GCF_000517525.1 Limulus polyphemus
AAGAGTGATCTACATGTTCTGGTGTATTGTAGGTCATTTGGAAGAGTGATCTACATGTTCTGGTGTATTGTAGGTCATTTGGAAGAGTGACCTACATGTTCTGGTATATTGTAGGTCATTTGGAAGAGTGATCTACATGTTCTGGTGTATTGTAGGTCATTTGGAAGAGTGATCTACGCAAATGACCTAAAATACATCAGAACTATAGTGACCTACATGTTCTGGTATATTGTAGGTCATTTGGAAGAGTGATCTACATGTTCTGGTGTATTGTAGGTCATTTGGAAAAGTGATCTACATGCTCTGGTGTATTGTAGGTTATTTGGGAGAGTGACCTACATGTTCTGATGTATTTTAGGTCATTTGGAAAAGTGATCTACATGTTCTGGTGTATTGTAGTTTATTTGGAAGAGTGATCTACATGTTCTGGTGTATTGTAGGTCATTTGGAAGAGTGATCTACAGGTTCTGGTGTATTGTAGGTTATTTGAGAGAGTGATTTACATGCTATAGTGTATTGTAGGTTATTTGGGAGAGTGACCAACATGTTATGGTGTATTGTAGGTTATTTGGAAGAGTGACCTACATGTTATGGTGTATTGTAGGTTATTTGGGAGAGTGACCAACATTTTATGGTGTATTGTAGGTTATTTGGGGTTCTGAGTATTCACAGTACTTACTACTAAAATGATCTGTAAACGTGGCACTTTTGCCATTTTAACTCATTTTGTAATAGTCAAAATAAGACCAGTTAACATACAGCTGGTCATGTTATAATATTTAGACAGATACTGCATATGAGTGTTTATAATTGCAGTGCTGAGACTAATTAAATAGAATCTGAGCATTTTATTGAATATCTAAGTAATGAGTTTCCAGCAGGGTAAGTTACTGACCAGTGATTTACAAACTAAGTATTTTAAAAAGTAGGTATGGAATATTAAGCATGTTCATTTTCTACCCATTCTACTACTATTTTGTTCAATTCTTATCCTGTTCATTAATTTAATTCTGGTATTTTTATACTTCATTCAGTTTCCTTGAAAAAACAATAAAAATATGCTAAATTACATAGGAACTGAGTTGTTGCTTGTGTATTTGAAATTACCCAGTCTTGTGGTTAACTCTGTTTAAGAGACTGAAGATAATGTTGTGACCTGTGACATTTAACATGTGTCAATTGTAACAAAAAGTTTTTAATTATTGCAAACACTAGATAATTTTTGTATATATCTACACCTTTCAGTTTTTATCGGATATTGTTATCTTTGTCTAATTTCAAATATAATGTTTGTTCTGTGTAATTTTAAACAAATTACCAAAAATACTTTTCTGTTATAGTAGATGGAAAAAGATTTAAAGTCTTTTTCTTTCATCATCTGCCATTACAGTTTGAGGAGTTTATGTGTTTCTGAGGTGTTTGCATATCTTGAGCTTTAAAACTTAATCATTTGTAATTAGTTGGCTGATGGTTAGTCAGACAGTTAACAGAGAAGCCTTACGTATCAGTTTCAGTTTTTATTGTAGCCGTCACGGTAGACAAGAAAGTCTTGGATCGAGTATACAAGTACCGGTAATTTGAAGTGATTTGCATCATTTTTTATGTTATTTGTCAAGAACTCTAAATGAATGAGTTTTTAGAATGTATATTTTTAATTCTGAGATGATATCACACCTCTTCACACATTTATGCTATTTTTCCCAATGCATCTGCTTTAGAGATTTATGTGCTACTAGTCTTTAGTGAACTCTCACCTAATCTCATGAGTTTTCATGTGAATTGTAATACTGCATAATAATTTTATTATCCAACAAAACCCTCCAACAGTAGGAGGATGACCAACATCCTTGTGCACCATCTCCCTCTGTGCATTTGCACTCATGAATTTTCATTATTTTCTTCAGCACTGAACACATCAGACATATTTTCTTTTTCACTTTAATGAGGTTTAAATAACTTAATTTCCTTCTTTTTTTCTACCAACTATGAATTCACAAGTTGATGTAGCATCTACAATTTGTGTGAGAGAAGAATTTTTCTCACACAGGCTATGTATCAACTGTGGCCATTGTGCTTAGGATTGTGGGTTCCCTTATGAAACCAGCACTTTCAGCTCTAATGCCTTTTTCCCTTATTTTGGAGGAGAATTAGGAGGACAAATTTGATAACTTGTTTCCTCCTCCTGTTGCAGAGAACCCTGAAACTTCCTTGCATTACCAGGACTTAATATCTTGGGTATGTATCATTTTTATTCTTTCCCCTTTGTCATAAGACACTCATTCCCTCCGATGTAATCCTACCCCAACCAACTTTTCATTTACCTCCTTCTCCTGACATTGGTATTCATACTGAATACTTCCATGTCCAACTGTGTTCCCTCAACTGCTTGCATTTACTCCTCATCTGTCTGAATCTTATATCATGGCTATAATCATTCTGAATTCCCCTTTCTTAATTCCCAAAATTTAGAATCTCTATTGCCTGTGTGGGGGTGCACTCTTTGGTGTCTGTTTTTTCTTCAGCTATGGCCTATTCCATTTCTTCTGCCCTTTCCTTGCTTACTTGGCTTATTGTTGCTGGTAACTGTTAGGTAGGAATGCTCTCCTCTCCCAGGTCAACTTCCTTTTTCTTTTCCAGGAGTTATTTGCCTAGCTCCTCATCAATCCTCACTTTCCAAAGTGTCCCAAGCCCAACCATCCACCTCTGTTTCCTTCTTCTTGACCTTCCTCTTCTACTTATTTTCAGATTCATCTAGTTTGTTAGTGACTATCTAATTGAGTGGAGACCTGTGTGTTGTGGTTTGCATACCTGTGGTCACCCTTTTCTGTAGACAGATGAGTTACTCTACTTCTTATCCAAGAACCTTTCTGTCCAGTTCTCTTCCCCCTCTGTCTCAGCTCTCATCCCATTTCATTTCCTTCTCCATTTGATCCCATCTATCTAAAACATCACAAGGAGACAGTGTTTCCCAACATTTTCAAATGTTTCTTCCCTCCCACACAATATTAGGTTCACCTGGGAATGTTCTTCAACTCTTCTCAGTCATGCTTAACCATTTTTCATCTACTTGTGAGCTATGGAATAACTAGTCACCAGGATTTGCACCTATCTTACACTCATACTGCACAAGAGGTTCTATTGCTTTTGAGAGACACGGCTTTACTGAAACTCTACTAAAGGAATGATCTTCGTGGCTGGAGTGATCCCATACAACCATCAGTGTCTCATTGCCTCTGTCCAAACTGGACCTGTACCTCTTCACCAATGCTTCCTTCTCTGGTTGGGGAATATCTCTTAATAACAGTTTCACATTGGGCACATGGGCCCAGGATGAGTCCTCTTTTTCATATCAACATGCTTGTACTTCTGGCAGTCCATTAGTCATGATCTCATTTCTTTCCTCACCTCATGGATCATTTAGTTATGATCCATTCGAAGAACCCAACAGTTGTTTCCTATATCAACTGCCAAGGGGGTACCCAATCCAGGACTCTTTGCTTTCAAACCCTGGACCTTCTTTATTGTGCGAATTCTCAATGGGTTTGTCTCATTGTGTGCCATGTACCTGGCACTGTGAACCTGGTTGTGGACCACTTTTCTTGACTGGACCCTGATTTGCCCATGGAATAGTTTCTTCACTCCAGGTGTGCTCTTTCTTGAGAACCCCTCTCATCCATGCCTTGCCATTTTCTCATTTCCAAAATTCCTCTCATCTGGTCTCCTGTTCCTCATCCCTAAGTCCTGGCTGTCAGTGCTTTCAGCCAGGAGTGGTTTCACTTTTCCTTTATGCATACCCACCTCTGTCTTTTTCTTGGGTCCTAGCTTTGATTTGCAACACTTCTTACTTCATATTGGTGGCAACCCTCTGGACAGTTCAAACTTGACTCCATCTTCTACACTGGTTGACAACCCGACCCATTATTCCCTTACCTTTATACTCTCTCTCTCTTGCATCAACCTCACATATCATTGTTCCATCAAGGGGTCTTGTCTCTCCTCTTCTACATTTGGGATTTGTCTAGTCCTTTGCCCATGGAAATGGATCTTCTAATCATGTAACCTTTTTTTCCTTTTCTGTTACTATAGTCCTTCCACTTTGTTCAGTATAAGTTGTTTGTCTTTTTCCATTGGTTTATCTGTTGTTATCTTCCTTCTGACCATCCTATTGTCACCCATCTCTTCTCTTTTTTTGTCTGGCTGTTTGACTGTGGATTAGCTGTCTCCACCATTGCCGGTTATCATGTGGCCTTTTCATCAAAATATTGCCTTCTTGATATTACATGGTGTTTTCCTCCCCAGTTCTCTTCATATTGTTTCATTTCTTTCTTCTCCATAGACTCGCTAACACTGCTCCCATGAGTGATTGAGACCTCAGTGTTATTCTGTTTGCTGTTACCCATGAACCTTTCAAGTCATTGGCAACTTGCACCTCATACCACCTTTCTCTCAAGACCTGTTTCCTCTTACTTCTTGTCTGTGGTCACTGTCATTTGGATATTGAGTTTTCCTGTACCCTCTTTCATCACATATCTTTTCCTTTATTCTGACTGGTCCTTCCTACCTAAGATTTCAGCTACTCAGGAAGGTGGCTACTCTTACTCTCCTATTTCTCTTACTTCTGTTCCTTTCCTTTGTGATTGATCAGACTCAGACAGTTTATTTTTCCCCGTTTGTGCCATTCTTTGATACTAATCTCATACCTTATACTTTCTAGGCTCCTATTGCCAACTTTTCATTCCCTACGATTCCTCTTCCTCCTTCTACTCATACAAGTTGGGTCTGACTAATTTTTTTTTGAATATACTACTCATTGGGGATTGATGCTTGTTGACTGTTCTATATTTCATCGCATCAAATTCATCACCTCATTCATTCCCTTGCCACTCATTTCCAATGGCTGCTGGATGAGATCTTTCAAGTGGGAACTAGACTACAACTCACACCTTCAGTGACTTGTCTCGTGAACATTACTGTCAGCCTCCTTTCACTATTCCACAGTCTACTTGACATCTCTAAACTGGTGAGTGCCTTTTGTTTTTTTACAGCATTAACTTATAGGATCATGCCAGGTGGCTGGTGGTGCCTCCCAGAATATACTTACTTCCCAAAATCTGCATCAAGCCAGGACAATGGAAAGTACTCATGACCTTTGCCCTGGCTCCATATACACCTACTGTGAGATGGGTTGTTCCGCAAGACCACTTGTGGTGTATCTGTATATCTGACTATTGTCCAATCCAAACTGTACCTATTGCATGGACTGTTATGGAAAAAGCCAGCATCAGCTGTTGTACTTCATGCTTCCCTGGTTTGTGGTTGCTGGTTTTTCAAATAGGGTTATGTGGTCACCTGTTGCACTGTCCCCAGTAAAACACCTTTCTGGACTGAAGGATCAATGGGAATCCTGGCATTTTCACCATGTCTCCCTAGAGCAAATTCTTCCCCCCTTTTTTTTTGATTAATTGAAGCACAAGAGACCCTTGTCACCACTTAGCAGTTCGTAGCAGCTGGGGTTGTGGACCATGGAGAATCATCATAGATTGGGACGTAACCACTTGGGCTAGAACAAGGGGTACAAATATAAGGCACGTTGAAGAGTGGTTAAACTGTCAGTATGGCTCAGGTCACCCCTCTTGTAGCTATAACACGTCACTTGTCCCCTCCTCCTACTACAGGCTGAATCTGTTCAGTTGAGTTAAGGTAAGCACATAAGACAACACTGTATGCTTCTTCTGCAGCCTGCAAGTATTCAGTTGAGTTAAGATAAGCACACACACACACACTGTAATGCTATGCCCTCCTCCTGCTGTCATTGTTTATTGAGAAGAGTTGAGGTGAGCACATAAGACAATACTGTATGTTTCTTCTGTAGCCTGTAAGTATTCAGTTGAGGTGAGCATGCATCACTGTTTTGTGCCCTCATCCTGTGGTTGTATCTGTTCAGTAGAGTTGAGCTGAGCATGCACTAACAAACCATGTCCTCCTCCTGATCTGTTCAGTTGAATTGAGGTCTGCACACACTATACTATTATCTATAGTATGATTATTGTGCCCTTCTCCCTCAGTTGGTGTCTGTCCAATAAAGTCTGATGGTAGAGTTGAGGTTAGCACAAGGTATGGTCTAAAAGTGTTCCAATCATTCTACACATATTGGCTCTTGAACCTCTTGTGTGCAAGTACTCAGACAGCTATGTTCTTATTCTACCCATCCCTGTGACACATGGGACTCATTTGTATCCTTCTTTCCTCATGACTGAGGGAAGGTTATACTCTGAAAGATATGAGGTGCAGTCTCCCACACATATGCTTCTATGGAGCCCCTACCATCAATATCACTCTCCATGGGCTTCATTCTGGCATTTTCTGAAGGGAGAATATTTAGATATATCCTTGCAATAGCCTCTCCATCACTCCAACGTAGGATTATAGCTTAACTGTGAGAAGAGGTGTGAATTGTCTTATAAGTTAACATTTTCCTTAAATGGAAATGTATTTCCAATAGATATTTCTACTCACACATTGCCACCCATCCTCCCCACTTCTGGTGTTCCTCTGTATTCTTTGCCTAGTAACAAAATGAAGATTTGTGAGTGCAAATACATTGAGGGAGTTAGATCGCAAAGTGATGTGTCATCCCCCATCTTATTGGTGGAGGGCTTTTGCTACATAATGATGTCATTATTCAGTGACAGGGAAGATAGCTTAACTGTGTGAAGGGGTGAGTATCTATTGGAAATACATTTTCAGGTAAGGAAAAATGTTAACATTGTGCATACTAACTGGTGTGATCCATATGATTTTCCTAAAATTGTTTTTTTTTTCTTTCAGATAATTCAGGACATTCAACTGAAAAAAACTCAATTGATGTCTTGGAGAACAGTTTAAAACCAGGATCTGCTATGGTGGCACCATCCTTTGGAAATGACAAGCTTCCAACAACTGTCTGTTTATATGATCATTTGACAATAAGCAATAACAATAGTATCACTACCCAGAAAGTTACATCTGTGTCTTCCACTGGTAAAGGAGCCAATCTTAATTTCATTAGTCAGGAACCACTCTCAACTCTCAAAAGTTCTTTTCCTTGTGTTCACCCAGTTGAAGGAGTTACAACAAAACCAGCAGGTGTTCTCCAACCTACTATTTTTACTTGCTCTCAGTCAAGTTCTGGTTGTTCCTCAACTACAGCTAAAAATAAGAAACCCAGTTTTCACTTCACAGATCTTAGGTCATTTGAGAGACAACAAACAGTATCTTCACATTCTAATTCTGTTTGTTTGCAGCCGGATATTGAAACTGGTTATAAACCACTTGAAATTAACATGAATGTTTCTTCTTATTCTTACCCTGTGTGTACACATTCAAGTAGTCCTACTTCTGATGGAATGGAACTATTAGTCTTTACATGTTCCTGTGCTCATTCAGCTACAGTTACCTTTACCTCTAGTTCTCCTGGGACAAATCTGAAACTTTCTACACAACCTTCCACATGTTTTACTACAGCTACATCTTCTAGTTCTACTAGTGTAGAGCTACTGGTTTCTTCACAACCTTGTATTCGTTCAACTACAGTTACTTCCTCATGTTGTACAGGGTCAGAGCTAACAGTTTCTTCACATCCTTATACTACCTTAGCTACAGCTACTTCCTTAAGTTTTACAGAGGCAGAGCAAACAGTTTCTACAAATCCTTATAACATTTTGTCTACAGTTACTTCCATAAGTTCTAAAGGAGCAGAGCTAACAATTTCTACAAATTCATTTTCTTCTTCAGCTACATCTACTTCTGCAAGTTCTACAGGGACAAAGCTCATATTTTCTACACAACCTTCTACTTCTTCGGCTATATTTACTTCCACGAGTTCTACAAAGGCAGGGCTCACATTTTCTACACATCCTTCTACTTCTTCGGCTATATTTACTTCCACAAGTACTACAGAGACAAAGCTCACATTTTCTACACATCCTTCTACTTCTTCGGCTATATTTACTTCCACAAGTTCTACAGAGGCAGGGCTCACATTTTCTACACATCCTTCTACTTCTTCGGCTATATTTACTTCCACAAGTTCTATAGAGGCAGGGCTCACATTTTCTACACATCCTTCTACTTCTTCGGCTATATTTACTTCCACAAATTCTATAGAGGCAGGGCTCACATTTTCTACACATCCTTCTACTTCTTTGGCTATATTTACTTCTACAAGTTCTACAGGGACAAAACTCACATTTTCTACACATCCTTTGACTTCTTCGGCTATATTTACTTCTACAAGTTCTACAGGGACAAAACTCACATTTTCTACACATCCTTCTACTTCTTCGGCTATATTTACTTCTACAAGTTCTACAGGGACAAAAATCACATTTTCTACACATCCTTCTACTTCTGTGTCTACATTAACTTCTACAAGTTCTAAAGGGACAGAACTCACATTTCCTACACATCCTTCTACTTCTTTGGCCACATTTACTTCCGCAAGTTCTACAGAGGCAGGGCTCACATTTCCTACACATCCTTCTACTTCTGTGTCTACAGTAACTTCCGCAAGTTCTACAGAGGCAGGACTCACTTTTCCTACACATCTATCGGCTCTGTCTTGATAGAACTTGAGGAAGTTACTGTAGACACAGAAGTAAGAAGTAGAAGGATGTGTAGGAAATGTTTTTGTAGAAACTGTTAGCTCTGCACTAGCAGAACTAGAGGAGGTAACTGTACCTGCCTTTGCACTCATTCAAGTACATTTACTAATTCTGAACCTTATGGAATGAACTTAAAAGTTTCTTCCAGTTCCAATGCTATTTGTTGTCAGTCAAGTATAATTACTGGCTGTAATTCAACTGTAATAGAGTTAACAGTATCTTCTCAGTCTGATCCTGTTTACAGTCAGTCATCTACAGATATCGTTACTCGTCCATCTGTAACACAACAAAGTCTTTCATCTCATTCTTATGCTCATTCAGAAATAGTTAATAGCACTAAACTTCTTGGGAAGAATTAAATTTTTTTTCAATATCTAATGTTTGTACTCAACCATCAATGGTCATAGATTCTAATCTTGATGGTATGGGACTTTTTGGCCATCCTCAAACTCATTTACCATATTGCCTGTCTGATTCCCAGAAGACAGAGCAAACACCATTTACTTTGGCTGAATTTAATGTACTTAATACAAGCAGTTCTGCAGAGATGAAGTCAACTGAAACTCAACTGACAGCTACTTCCAAATGTGTAGTATCCTACTCATTACCCTGTTTAATTAAACCTGATGACCAGATAAGGTTACACTGTATGGCCTCACAACCTGTAACTTCAAATCCTGAATCCAGACAAGCTGCTAAAACTGGTCAAGTGGAGATTCAACATGCAACTTTAAATCCTGAACTCACTTATACTGAGAAACTCAATCAAACTACTACAACTAATCAAGCAGCTACAACTGGTCAAGTGGAGATTCAACATGCAACTTTAAATCCTGAACTCACTAATACTGAGAAACTCATTCAAACTACTACAACTAGTCAAGCAGCTACAACTGGTCAAGAGAGGATTCAGAATGCAACTTCAAATCCTGAACTCAGTCAAGTTGCTACAACTGGTCAAGTGAAGATTCAGCATCTAAATTATGATACTGAGAAACTCAATCAAACTACTACAACTAGTCAAGCTGTTACAACTGGTCAAATGAAGGTTCAGAATACAGCTTTTTATACTGAATGCAGTCAGTCTGCTACAGTAGGTCAGGTGCAGGATCAACATGCAATTTCTGATACCAAACACAGTCAAACTGTTACAACTGGCCGAGTGCACGTTCAACATACAGATTCTGATACTGAACACAGTCAAAGCTGTTACAACTGGTCGAGTGCACGTTCAACATACAGATTCTGATACTGAACACAGTCAAACTGTTACAACTGGTCGAGTGCACGTTCAACATACAGATTCTGATACTGAACACAGTCAAACTGTTACAACTGGTCAAGTGCATGTTCAACATACAGATTCTGATACTGAACACAGTCAAACCGTTACAACTGGTCAAGTGCACGTTCAACATACAGATTCTGATACTGAACACAGTCAAACTGTTACAACTGGTCAAGTGCATGTTCAACATACAATCTCTGATACTGAACACAGTCAAGCTGCTATAACTGGTCAAGTGCATGTTCAACATATAGCTTCTGATACTGATCCCAGTCAAGCTGTTACAACTGGTCGAGTGCAGACTCAACATACAGATTCTGATACTGATCCCAGTCAAGCTGTTACAACTGGCCAAGTGGAGATTCATTATGCAGTCACTAATACTAAACCTAATCAAGTTATTGAAGATGTTCAGGCTGAAACTCAACAGAAAGAATCTTTAGAACTTGAGAATTTTTGTACTGAACCAAGTTTATCTATTAAAAGTGACCAGGTGGAAAGTCATGAAGTGGTTCCTCTTGAACCCTGTTCAGTGAAAGAAGATAGTTTCACTGAAATTAAGCCGACATCTTCACAAAATCTGATGCTCTATACTGAACCTACTCTGACGTTTGAAGCTGGTCAGACCAAAGGCCAGCAAACAGCTTCTGTACATACTGAAACTTTCAGTCCACACTTTTCAGCTGGCCAAATTAAAATTACACCATTAACCTTACAAAGGCCTACTGCTTCCTGTATTGAACCTAGTTCGTGCATTAGAACTGATGAAGTTAATATTCAACAAACAACTTCTGAATGTGGTACTTATATGAAATTCAATTCGGATGATACAGCTGGTCCATTTCAGATTCAACAAAGGGACTCTTCAGTCAATATGGCTAGTCAGGTTGCTGATAAACAGACCAGTTGTAAGTCCAAGTTAGGTGTCATGAGTGATGATGTTGAGACTAACCAAACAGATGCTCCACTGACTGGGAAAACATCCAGTCAGTGTAGTCCAGGTAGAGAAAGTGTTGAGGAGAATGATAACTCTCAGCCTTCCATTATCAGAGATGTGGGTGACGCACTGACAGACGTAGCTATATCATCACACACTGTTGTGTGTACTTCTGCTTTTCTTTCTTCAACTGTCATGTCATCATGTACATTAAGTAGCACTAGTTTAGAGTCATCAGGGAGTCGTTTCACCTTGATATTGAAAAGTACTCCCTCATCAGTTGGCCAACGATCTTTACTCACATCAGTTAACAGTATTACTGGAGTTAGGGTTCCTTTTGGTCCCTCAAAGGCTTTTCCAATCAAGATTGTAACTCTCCCTACAGGAGGATCATCCCTCAAGTCTATTAAATCTTCCAACCGATCAGTTCTTGAGTTCATTAACTCCTCTTCAGCATCCCCTGTCAATCCATGCTTCATCACTAGTAACTCATCATCGTCACCAGTTAGGTTAGTAGTGTCACATCTAAAGCCCACCCTTCCTGGAACATCACATTTAACCAGTAAAGTACTTTTGAAGTCTGTGGTTGTTACTAGTGCATCTCCTGCCATAAGATTTGTTCCCATAAGAGGAACTCTTTGCTCTTCAAGCGTAATGGGATCAGGTTCTTTGTTAGCTGTATCCTCTGGAAGCTCCTTACTTCAAGTCAGTTCTGGACCTACTGTGTCTGCCAAAACAAATATTTCAATGACCAAGTGGAATGAGCAAAACTCCAAAGAGCCAATCTTTACAGATCATTCAAAGCTTTTGGAAACAGCTGTTTGTGCTGAGTCTCGATCCATGGGAGGAGGCATCATGGCAAGTGTGTATAAGGACCATCTGGATAATGCTAAAGAAAAAACAACAGATTACCCAGAGGCTGTGGCTGACTCAAGTATTGGAAAAGATCAACTTCAGGTAAAACTTACAGAGCCCTTAGCAACAGGTAATGTAAAAGCTGTTCCCAATTCTACTGCCAAGTTCACATCTACAAGACGTATTTCTGATGACCACTGTTACACGTGCAATCAGCCTGTTTCCACTAGTCAAAGCACTAGTTTGGTACAAACAGAGATTTCTGAACCATTTATAAGTGATCAGTTTCTTCCAATTACAAGTAATAAGCTTGTTCCTCTTCAGGAATCTACAATTCTACATGAAGAAACAGTTACAAGTTTTAAGAATCAAGAGGACTTTTCTATTTCATCTTCATTAGCTAAAGTTAGAGAAATAGATAAAGAATCTAAAGCAGAGTCACCACCAACTTCTGATATTTTTTCCCCTGTAATTATTTCTACAGAGCCTCTGGCTACCAGAAGCATATGTAGTGCTGTACAAAAACCAAAACCAGAGTCTTCAGAGAATACAATGGAAGAATGTTACTCATCAAAACCAGGTAAAACGAAAATTAAATTCATCCGTCCAGGACATGTATGCTTAATGAAAGAGTTGTCAAGGTCAACAGGAAACCAAAATGTCCAAAGCAACTGTCATGTAGAGATAACTGATGAAGAAAAATATCAAACAAAAGTTAAGAATAATACATGTGATGAAGTTATAGATGAAGAAGTAAAGAAAGAAAAAAATACAGTGGACCTTTTATTTGTAAAACCAACAAAGAGGAAATGTTCAGAGAATGTAGCTGAGCTTTTCAAAACCTGCATGGGGCTTGATGGTAAGCCTAAACAAGCTGCTTTTGGAAAACAGGAAGACAGAGAAATGTACGTTTCTACCTGTCAGAGACGAGAAGAAAAAAGTAAGTTAATTGCATTTATTCCTACAATTAGTATGTAAATAAGTATGGTTGATGATAGTTTGTTAGGTTTCTAGTATGGTTGATGATAGTTTATCAGGTTTTAAGTTAGAAAATGATTCAGCTAACTGCCACTGCTTCATAATTGAAAACTTACCAGATTTTTATAGTGTACATCTTAACACTCATCTTTCAAGTCATAAATATAATGTGTTTCTTTAAATAATAATGGAAACAGTGTGTATATTTGTTAGTGTATATATAAGAGAAATAGAAGAACTATGGTACAAAGAACAGAGTGAGAATAATAAAATGTCTCTTTGTAAAAAATTAGGTTATTACTACTTCCTGGCTCTCACTTTTACTGATATCTTTGTTATAAGGATATATTTTATCTCCCTCTTTCTGTATGAGTGTTTAACACTTTTTTTGTATGGCTTAATTGTTCAAAGTTATAATGTTTGTCAAGGAATGCAGATACTGTTGTTAGGTTTTTTGCTGTAGATGTTAAACGTGTCTAAATTAAAATGTTAATTAACGAATGCAGATACTGTAGTGAGGTTATTTTGCTTTAAATGTTAAACTTGTCTAAATTAAAATGTTAATTAACGAATGCAGATACTGTAGTGAGGTTATTTTGCTTTAAATGTTAAACTTGTCTAAATTAAAATGTTAATTAACGAATGCAGATACTGTAGTGAGGTTATTTTGCTTTAAATGTTAAACTTGTCTAAATTAAAATGTTAATTAAAGAATGCAGATGCTGTTGTTAGGTTTTTTTGCTGTAGATTTTAAACTTAGCTAACTTAGAAGACTAATGAAAAAAATGGAAATGTTAATGTTAGGTTCTCTTTTTCTTTTACCAGTTAGACGGTAAATTTGGCTATTATCTTTACGTATAAATTCATCGGTAACAGTACTTTAAGAATTGGTATAGAATCTACGTACAGTGTGCTCGTGTTTAAGGTTAGAAAGTTTATCATACAGAAACTAATAAAATCACTGTAGTTGATTAATTTTTATAGACACTATGTTAACTTAGAAAAGTGAGCATAGGGTAAATTTTGTATTTTTACTTTCACAACTACTTTATACAACTTGGAATGTCATACAAATGCTTTATGCTGTAACCATTACCATTACTTAAAGAAGTAGCATTATCTCTTTGAAATTTCTACCTGCTTTACCTATGTGACTATATAGTTGTACTCAGTCACATCAACCTCAGTTTGCCTGTATGTGACAATATAGTTGTACTCAGTCACATCAACCTCAGTTTTACCTGTATGTGACTATATAGTTGTACTCAGTCACATGAACCTCAGTTTTACCTGTATGTGACTATATAGTTGTACTCAGTCACATGAATCTCAGTTTTACCTGTATGTGACTATATAGTTGTACTCAGTCACATCAACCTCAGTTTTACCTGTATGTGACTATATAGTTCTACTCAGTCACATGAACCTATGTTTTACCAGTATAAGATTATATAGTTGTACTCAGTCACATCAACCTCAGTTTTACCTGTATGTGACTATATAGTTGTACTCAGTCACATGAACCTAAGTTTTACCAGTATAAGATTATATAGTTGTACTCAGTCACATCAACCTCAGTTTTACTATATCTTTGTTCTCATTTAAATCAACATCTATATAGTAAATCAAAAATATATTACTGTGAATGAATTAGGCTGTAGTGGAACATAGTTTGGTTTGAGTGCAGATGATTGCAAAGAAACCTTATACACATTTGATTTTTTACTCTCTTTAGCGTATTTAGAAAACCAAGTTTCTGATGAATCAGGTGAAGATCAGATACCTTTTGGCAAGTTAGTAAGTTGCTCCAGTGTCCAAAAAAACATCCCTCAAACCAAAAACATAGCCATACTTGACCATCAAGTTTTTATAGAGATGGATGATGGTCAAGAGAGGACTGACAATGATGGAAAAAGAGCTTTTAAGGACAGTAGTGAGTCATCTGTTAAAGGTAACTTTTAAGAATTTCATGCATACTTTAGTATTGTTAATGTTTGTTTTGCATGATTTTTATTAAGAATTGTTGGAGAAATACCTGTCAAATATCACTGAAACAGTACTAAGATGGCTTGGTTACAAAAGAATCAAGAAATTATCAACACTTAACATCTAAACATAATATTTTTAATGAGTGAAGTTAATATGGATGTTATTTCCAAATGCTTCACAGCATGGAAAATTTTTTCCCTATCGAAATATTGTACGCATTTGTTTACTCAAAATGATGCTCTTATAATGTATTAAGCACTTTTTGAAAACATTTTGAGTAACATCTGTTTACCACCTTCTCACATGAGAAAAATATTATTGATACATGTAATTACTGACTCTTCCAGGACCAGAAGAACATTCATTCACACAGCAAGAGAACACTAAAACTACAACAGAAAAAAGGAAAACCAGAGGTAGCAGTTACTTAGGTGATGAAAAACGTTTTTGAAATTTGGACATCATTTGTACACTTTCTTATAATAAAGATATATCTTTTAAATGATAGATTCACTCTAGATTTTTTATGAGTACCAATGAATAACTTCAGATTTCATTATGATGCTTTTATTCATTTAGAAGTTGGCTGACCTTTACATGTATAGTGTTTCACAGACACATTGCTGCTGTATAGGGTGCAAGCTGTAAACAAATGCTGTTTTATAATTCTGAACAAAGCTGTTGCTGTGACCTGAAGTGTAATCCAGGCTGAATGTCTTGGCTTGTTTCTATTCCAGACCCTCACAGTATGTTTTTGAAAATGGGGCTATATTCTAGATTAAAATAGCTTTAGAACTGTCTCTCGTGTTCCCATTTCCTAAGTACAGAAGAGTGAGATAGGTCAGCTGGAAAACGTGTGGTGATAAATTTAAGTTTTTTGTAAATGAAAATGGAACTGATTCAAACATAATACCCTTGTAATTTTTAATGTTTTTTCTTCTTCTACAGAAGAGTTTCCTCCAACAAAATGGAGAAGGAGTTCTTGTGACAACCCTAGGTAACGTCCAGACATCTGTTGGTTGTTTGCTACACTATGCACAGCCTCACGTCCAAAAAGCGTTACACAATATTCGAGACCAAAGCTGCATGGTTGGGTACAAGCAAGCTCTGCCAGGATTGGATGTAAATATGTGATCTAGTGTTTTGTTTTTATCTTGCTGAAGATGTTATGTGAAGTCTCTTCAGTTTTCGTTTGGCCTCGTGCCAAAAGAAACCTTTATTTTATTCTTCCAAGATTTGGAAAACAAAGAGATTGACTGTGTAATGTATGACATAAGTTGTTTGCAGACTTTCTCTTTGTCTTCAGAAGAACAAAAATGGAATTCGTGATCTGATATTTTTTTAAATGTTTGACTTGTTCTGTAGCAGAGAAGTTTGTGCATTTATTTTTTTTTACAATCATCCATGGTATGTACAAATGTCATTTTTCACTAAGCTGGTAGGAAAGGATTACATTAAATGGCCTAACAGTGCTGAGTTTTTACAATTTCCTATAGTTTTTAAGGTGAATGACTTAGGCCAATGGGCAGTGTGCATAGACTACAGTTGTATATATTACATGTATAAATATAATTATATTAATAAATACAACAATTTTATTAGTAGCTAAGCTTTTTAAGTTGTTAACATGTAGAGTATTTTAACAGGATTGATAGAATGGTTTGTTGTTTTTTTTGTTTTTTTTTTAGATATAAGAGTAAGTTAAACACAGTTCTTTCGTACAGGAAATGTGTAATGTTGTGAATATATTTGTTGTACAGGAGTTGAACATGCTTTGTTGTAAGTTTCTTACTGGTATTAAATGTCACATCATAACTGTTGAATATTTTTGTCGTATTACAAAATAAGCTGCTATATACATGATTAGTGTTATCAACTAAAACTCTTGGTGGGTATAATTTGACTAATTTAGACGCAACTTGTTTCTTCGTAGTATTGTACATTACTATTACAGAACTGAGGAAAAACAAGACAATTGTGCGATTCACAAGTACATCGTTTATTCACGACCATGGTTCTGCAATTATGTTCAGTATAGAAACCCTCCACCTTCTCTATTTTATTCATTTCCAACTTTATTTAGTTTGTATTTATCACATTTGTTGGTTTTCGTAGATGTTCTGTTAGAGCATACTGCCATGCAGTGTCCAAAAGTTAAACTAAGAAAAATAATTTTATAAAACAGAATATTAAAATAAAAATCACAGTGATAAAATTATCATAAACTACAGGTTTACATTACTTTTAGCCTAGTAAAATGAATTTTATTCTATTTTATTAATTTTCAACTTCATTGACTTTGTATTTATTAATTTTTTTTTCATCAAATTTTAGATAGAGATTACTGTCCAGCAGTGTTCGACAGTTAAAAAAAAATGTTAAATATGATATTAAAATAAAATTAAAAATATATTAACCAATAGCATTTAAATAATTAATAAACTTAAAAAATTGTAATAAACTTTACCTTAACATGAAGTCCAGAAAAATTACTATTTCTCTATTTTTTTTCATTTCCAATCTTCATTTACTTATTATTTATCATCCTTGTTCCTTTTCATGGATCTTCAGGTGGAGTGTACTGCCATGTAGTGCCCAAAAGATAAACTAAAAAAATAATTGAAACTGTAGGATATTAAAATAAAATGAAAAAGAAGAAAACCACTAGCATTTAAATTAAAAATACATTGAAAAAATTAGAATAATCTCCACCTTAACATTAAAGTCAGTCTAGAAAAAACGTTTCCTTTATTTTATTCATTTATTTTGTATTTATCACATTTGTTGGTTTTCATAGATCTTTTGTTAGAGCATACTGCCATGCAGTGTCCAAAAGTTAAACTAAGAAAGAAGTTTTAAAAAACAGGATATCAAAATAAAATTAAAAACAAGTAAGCCTTTAACATTAAAATAAAGTTCACCTTAACATTATGTTCAGTCTAGAAAAAATACTTTTTTTTTCTATTTTATTGATTTTCAACTTCATTTACTTTTTATTTATTACCTTTATTTGTTTTTGTGGATTTTTAGAGAGAGTATACTGCCACGCAGTGTCCAAAATTAGCATAAATTTCACCTTAACTTCAGTCTGGATACATAGCTGTGTGTCTGTTTTATTTGTTTCCCACATTATTTCTTTTGTATTGATTACATTTCTTTGTTGGCATCATACTTTATACTATACTGCTATGGAGTATTGATAAATTAAACCAACAATTTTTTTGAAACATTGGATAATAAAAGAGAAATTAAAAGAAATATTGTTAATTATTATATGTATTAATAGTATCAAGAAACTTAGCATATATTGCACCTTAACATTACATTAATTCCTTGTAGTGTTCAAAAGTTAAACCCTTAATATTAAATAAATATCACAGTGATAAAATTAGTGTTAAGTCCAGAAAAATAGCTCTCCCTATTTTTATTTATTTCCCACTTAGATTATACTGTCAGGCAATATCCAAAAAAAAACAACAACAACTAAAGTTTAAAAAAGGAAGGAAATTAAAGTAAGCTGTTAATATTAAAATAAATTTTTATTATAGATGGCAGCACCTTCAGGGCAAGACCGTTCTCATTCAACAAATAAAGTATCTGTTACTTGAAGCTAGGTAAAATAATAAAAATAATTTAATAACAAAAGTTACTGTTAATAACTGACTCTTTAAAGAATTGATAGCGTTGTATATATATATATATATATATGTGTGTGTGTGTGTGTGTGTGTGTGTGT
>NW_013671319.1:37040-39230 GCF_000517525.1 Limulus polyphemus
TATATATATATATATATATATGTGTGTGTGTGTGTGTGTGTGTGTGTGAATTTATTGATGCAAATCTTTTTATTTTATGGATATTTCCTCAATAAGGCCATGATTTAACAACTTGTACCAACCCTATGAATTATTGTTGTTGTTGTATGAAGACATTTTGTTCTTGGTGAGTTACTCTTTACTGTTTTAATGGCTCTTCATTTTTCTTATGTTTCTATTATTCATACTTTGGTAGCAGGTGTTATGAAGCATTCTGGACTACTGTCCATTGTGGAACATCTGGAGATGACCCTTGTCATTAAACTAACAAAATATATCATGTTTCACCAGAATGATCCAGTACTTACTGAACATCTTCACATAGTAAAAATCTAAAAGGATCATGTTCCACCAGAATGATCCAGTACTTAATGTACATCTTCACACATTAAAAATCTAAAAGGATCATGTTCCACCAGAATGATCTAGTACCAACTGTACATCTTCACACAGTAAAAAACTAAAAGGATCATGTTCCACCAGAATGATCCAGTACTTACTGTAAGTCTTCACACAGTAAAAACCTAAAAGGATCATGTTCCACCAGAATGATCCAGTACTTACTGTACATCTTCACACAGTAAAAATTAAAAGGATCATGTTCCACCAGAATGATCCAGTACTTTAATATGTTATCAACTGTTGATGGTGGTTTGGGGTCCATGTATAGAAAAAAGACACAGTGACTTATGAAAATTCCACATCAATAGCCAAACTCACTACAGAAAAATATTTATACCCCACTAATGATATACTTCCAGTTTCATTAAACTCCATTTATAACGACCTTCTGCTTTCTTCCATCTAGTCAGATTTTTATCCAATGATCTAGCCTATCTTCCACACCTACAGATATAATGTTTTAAACAAGTTTTTTAAGTGGAACCTTGTCAAATGCTTTTTGAAAATCTTAATACACCAAATCCACACTCATACCCTCTGTGCATAAGAGGTAACCTCTTCAAAGAATGTCAAAAGATTATTGAGGCAAGGTTTTCCCTTAATGAAACCATGCTGACTAGCCTATACAATCTTAAACTTTGGTAAAAGTATTTTTTATCAGATTAAAAAAAAAATTCCCACCACTGACGTAAGACTAATTGACTAATAATTATCGAGATGATTTTTATCACTTCCCTTGAAAAGAGGAGTAACATTAACCAACTTCTAATCTTCTGGCACTTAACCACTATTCAAGGACCTAAAACAAATAGTTGCAAGTGGTTCACATATCAAATACTTGGGTAAATATATCTGGTCCAGGAGACTTATAATTATTTGATATTCCCAGTTTCTTCTTTACAAGCCCAAAATTAATGTGATCTTCTTCAGTCTTGTTTCCATCAATCAACTGTTGAGGATGAGGGATATTACTTAAATCTTCATTAGTGAAAACTGAAGAAAATGTAGAGTTTGATAACCCAGACATCCCATAATCATCAAATATTAGCTTTCCTCTGAAGGTCCTACTTCCATCCTATTCTGCTTACCCTTAATATATTTGAAGAAATTCTTATTATTAATTTTTACCTTTCACTAAACATTATTTTTAAATATATATATTTTTTAATTTCCCATTTGATTTTCTGTATTCCTCCAACATCTCCCACAATTACAGCTGGATTAAGCTTCAAGCATGATTTTATTTAATTGTATTCTTTATACACTTCTGAGACACCCTGACTTTTTACTTGCAGCCTCTGTTTTGAAAATAAGGAACATGCTTATTTTGGATATTTAATAAATTATCTTTAAAATTGTCCACATTTAACCAGTATCTCCAGTTAACTCAGTTTACAGAAGAGAATTCTTATCTCACAACTTCAAAATCTGCTCTTTGGAAACTTGGAACCAAAATCTCCTTATTCCTTATCTCCATATGCAGAAAATGAGTGTTATAGGTTAAGCATCTAAACTGTCTTAATTGATACTGAACTTAATTACCAATAGTAATAATAACTGTTACTACAACAGTACTATAATTACTGTATAGTATTACTTATTATTAAGCCTTTATTTATTGTCGTGTGATACATTGCTTTTGCACTACAGCGGCATCTGTCGGAGCTCCGAACTTTTAAGTATGGAGCATTAACTTATGATTACAGTAGAATATATACACCTGGAAAAAAGTTAAGCACCCCCGTGTTT
>NW_013671319.1:40230-57157 GCF_000517525.1 Limulus polyphemus
GTTGCACGTGGGAAAAAAAACGCGCCTGATTTAAATGTCACACCTGAACGCTCACATCCTTTTAATTATGTTTGAAATTATGAACATTGCTCAACATCATGAAAATTAAACCTTATTTTCAATAAGCAATCCTGAAAAATATTTGGGGGTGCTTAACTTTTTTCCAGGTGTATACATTATAAACCGTATATACCTAATACTAATAGCTTAACCAATATTAAAAAATAATCATGGTCATCAACTAAATATATAAAGTTATTAATAAATGATATGAAATAATTTCTGAATCATCATAACACCATACCATAATTTCGGGTTTCCTTTAGTCATGTGACCTAGGATGATCAGGGTACACCTGGACTACCGTTTTGACTACTTATTTGGTTCTTGAGTGTTGGATGAAGGCCACGTTTATTCATCAGTAACTAGTAAAACCCGTTCTTTCATCACACAGTTACTGAATGCACGTAGCGATAGTCATACCATAATTCCGGTCCTGACGACTGCATTTCAATTTTCAGCTCCATTGGTCTACCACATAGAATTATAACAATTTAAATGTACATACTTTAATTTTTCAACACCATGGTTGGATATTATAGTAATTATATTCTCAAAATTGTGTTCAAATACTTTTTTTAAGTACTGATAGAGCTAGGATCTAACTTTTATTTAACGTTACTTTTATTACATATTTACCAAATATTTAAGTAAATTTCAATTATACTTCAGGAAAGATATTAAGAATTGAATTTGCATAGTTAACAGTGAATAGTTTGGCTTACCAATAAGTTTAAGAACTTATAACGCTGGAAATCGTTGTTCGATACCTGCGATGACTAAAGCATAATGCAAGATTTACACTTCACAACAGACAAACATATTTTTCGTCGCGGAATTTCACAAAGAAATAAGTTTTTAATACAATAGAGTTACAAAACCGTGCAAAAAAAACCCAACAATAGCTACAAATTGTAAAATCGGGACAATTATAGTCACTGTAATGATTACCAATTCCTTGAAATGTAATATAATTTTAAATTTAATTCAAAGTGACATTGGTAGAGTCGCAAACAAAGTTGGTATACATTGAGACTTAAATAAAAACTAATGATCACTAAAATTCAATGTTTCATTATCAATATTTACAATTGTGTTTATATATCATGGGAAAAAATAAAATAGTCACAAATTAGAATTAGGTCGGAATATTGGTATTTATCAAAATTAATTTAAATATCGTTACAAAGAATTGGCGTAGTGCCAATTATTTCGCTTCCAAAGAACTACAATAAAAAAAATTTTGGTATGGTTTTTATTGTCATATATTATCCACAACATAAACTATTTTGTGAAATCGTGTCAGCTTTTAGCGCCATTTTTTAACCAAAAAAATAACTGTAATCATGTAATGAAACTGGGTAGTATTTATCGTTATCTGTTACCTCAAAAACAAACTAATTCGTGTAAATGGCAGTTTATTATCATTTGAAACTATGATAATAGCTGACAAATCATTGTACTTTTTTTATTGATTTAATTAAACATATGCAAGAAAAGTTTTAATTAAACTATTCTTCCAAGAAATAAACTACTCAAAAATGTTTAAATCGAAAGAAAAAGGATGGAAAAGTAATATTTAAAAAATCATATATGGAAAACGTTCAATATTTTGCCAACTGTTATCTATAAACATAATTATTATATTAATTTAATACAGTTTATAGGGTAATTGTCATAATTTACAATTAAATGCAAAACATAATACTAATTAATTCTGAATTAAAGTCACTGAATCATGCCAAAAACAATATAATTTCAGAAACAGTACTTGATTAAAACTGTTAGATTGCGAAAAAGTGTTTCCATAATAATTTTGTATTATGAAACTGAACAATATTATTTTATACCAAGTGGTAAAAACGTAAATAATATTTATATGATGAAAAAGCAGTAATAGTTTAATACGTGAAATTAGTAAGTTGAAAAAAAATTCCTTTTTATCCTTCAAAAATGTGATCTGATTACATAAAGAAGACTAAATAAATTTTATTCATTTGTACAAAATAAAAATTGTTTTAAAATACTTTTATATATGCTGATAGAGCTGCGGCCTAATTTTTATTTAACATTACTTTAATCAGATGATTACCAAATATATAAATAATCTATATGATATATAACCTCAAAATACAGTTTATTACTGTTATTAAATTGCAATTATATTTTAGAAAAATTATTAAAGACCGAAACTGTATAATAATTAGCAGTGAAAAATTGGCCCGACATGGGTCCCTGCTGGCTTAACGGCAAACCCGAAAGCTTATTACGCTAAAACTCGAGGCTTAATATCCGCGATGAGCAAAACTTAGGTAATCCAAGCTTCATACTTCACATCAAACACATAATTTGTTCAATGAGGAATTTCACAATGTAAACTTTATTGATTCAAGTACAAGGGAGTTACAAAATGATTTATATAATGTATCTTATTTATCGTAACAAAAACTACAAACTGTAAAATCCGGACAATAATCACCACTGTAAAGTTTATTAATCAAGTACAAGGGAGATACAAAATGATTTATATAATGTATCTTATTTATCGTACCAAAAACTACAAATTGTAAAATCCGGATAATTATCACCACTGTAAAGTTCATTAATACAAGTACAAGGGAGTTACAAAATGATTTATATAATGTATCTTATTTATCGTACCAAAAACTACAAATTGTAAAATCCGGACAATAATCACCATTGTAAACTTTATTAATTCAAGTACAAGGGAGTTACAAAATGATTTATATAATGTATCTTATTTATCGTACCAAAAACTACAAATTGTAAAATCCGGACAATTATCATCACTGTAAAGTTTATTAATACAAGTACAAGGGAGTTACAAAATGATTTATATAATGTATCTTATTTATCGTAACAAAAACTACAAATTGTAAAATCCGGATAATTATCACCACTGTAAACTTTATTCATTCCTTGGAATGTAATACAATCTTATTTCAACTGAAATAGGAGGCGCCCTAAACGAAGTTGGTATACATTGTAACTTAAATAAAAAACTCATTTTGAATAAAAGTCAATGTTTCATTTATCACCGTAATAAATGTTAGTTTGTAATTAAGCACAAAGTCACACAATGGGCTAATCTGTGCTTTGCCCACCACGGGTATCGAAACACAGATTCTAGCGTTGTAAATCCGCAGACATACCGCTGTGCTACGAGGGGGCGGGGAGTATTTATGAAAAGTATTTTAAGTAAATACAAAATAATTTCATGGAATGTAATACAATTTTAATTGTTACTGAAATCGTGTTTCATTATCACCTTTATAAAATAAATATTTACAGTTTTGTTTATATGTTACTGGAAAAATAAAGATAAACTGGATTAATTTATCATAGCTGTTTTTATCGCTATCTATCATCCGGAAAAATAACTTTATGTAATTGACTAGCATTTACTGTTATCTGTTATGTAAAAAAAAATAACTTTTCGTGTAAATGAGTAATTATTATCATTTCAAATTGTGATAATAGATGGTGAAAGTAGAAAATGACTACTTGGGCAGTCAAAAGACATAAATGATTTATATTGTTTTTAGATCTGAAGAAGAGCGGTAGCCTCAAGTGTTATCTTTGAATAAATTAGTTTGGCAAAATATAAAATGAAATGCTTATTTTCACTATTGTGTTAATTACAGTTCCTTGATATAAATAGTTTTTCTTGTAAATCTTTCCTGTTCTTTAATGCACCAGATTAAATTGCACCTTCTATATAAGTCAGAAGGTAGTAGTGAATCTCCAGCTCTGAAACGGCCAATGGAAACTCAAGAGGACAGACAACATGATGAGGATACTTATTGATAGTTTTCACCATTACCTCCGGTTAATTCAGATATTTTTATATCATTAATAATTACAAAACTGTAAAATATTTATACAGATTATACCTGGAGATTGTACGTTAAATATTCACACTTTTAAGATATTCATTACAAAAATACATACAATCTCTGCTGGTTTACCATCAGTCTCTGTCCATTATAGATTTGATGTCAGCTTAGTATCTTTGTGATCAATCATAGGAATATTGGTTCCACTGTTTAACAGGGTCTCATATCTAACAATTGGTGAACTAAACTAGAAAGGCAATTAGTCAGTAGCACCCACCGCCAACCCTTAGAAAAGCGGGATTTCACATTCACTTCTTTAACACAATCAAGGTCATAAACTGCTGAGCACGTTTTAGTACCAACGGGAAGCGAACTACTATACGACAACTGGTTTCTGATCAGGATTATCTCGACTTTCGTACATGAATTAACTGTGTTATTAGAAAGTTACTATAGCTTCTGTGTTTTCAAACTTCTTAAAGTAATTGAAGCGCATTTTAATCGGTGTATTTTCATGTTGAAATTCGCCATCAGGGAGCATTAGATAAACAAAATACTTCAGCAAGGTAATTCTATTCTTGACATCTATGTCACCAAAACACTTTGGGCTTTGAAAAACGATTAAATTTGGACATTTATTGATTCACGATAATTATTTTATAAATGGCACTACAGGTGTCTCACCGATCGAATTCCTTTTTATTTTAACTTTATAAGAATACACCAAAACCTATTTGTTTACTTATTTTGTTTGTTCGTTGGCGCGGGAAATCGAACCCCTGATTTTAGTGTAAACTTACCGGAGAACCAGACACCCATAAAGAAATGTTTTTTGCAAATATTCATCTTACTGGTAAACTAAAACCATTAGAAGTTTCTGCCTGTATGTATGATCTGTTACTTCTAGTGTTCAGAAATCTCTAAAATATAACTAATGTTTCTACTCTCGGTGAATTGAGTCGGTAAGTTCTGATTCAAACCATACGGTTTGGTGTTTTGAGGGTTACTTATGAATCAATCGTCTTAGCAAATTATTAAATATATTGAAAATAATAGATAAGTATATTACATAATAGACAAGAATTGAACATAAGGTATTAGAGTAGCAATTATAACTAATGTGGAATCTGAGTTCTGTGGTAAACGTCCCGTTGTTTTTGTTTATCTTTGTTGAAAGGTTTACAATATACGATTAAAAAAAATATCACGTTTACAACTCACCTAAACAGTTTTAATTTGTCTTCAAATAAACTAAACAGGTAAATGATGTTCTTTAAATTCTTTATTACGAACAATGATCCTTTACCTAAATCGTCTGTTAAACGTGTTTACAAGTTGAGCAACAACCTACACCTATAGGACTTTTCTATAAGTGGAAAAGATACACAAATAAATTTTATACACTTTTTGAAAACTAATGACTGTCTTCTTTCATACACAAATTACAATACCAATTTTTCAGCGAAAACGAAACTTGCTGTGTCTAAATTAAAAGTGCTTGGTTTGTGCTGCCATCTGTAGGTAGCAAATGAAGTAAATATAAATTGGAGTACACTGAACCATGGTTTATGTAACTATTGCAGTACACTTCTGTAGTGATATGTGAATGTACACGTAAGATTAGTACCACAGTAGCGTGATAGTGTTTTATGTATGTGTAGGTGTATAACGCAGTAGTGTAGTAGTGTTTTATGTATGTGTAAGTTGTGTAACAAAGTAGTGGAGCAGTGTTTTATGTATGTGTACGGTGTGTAACACAGTAGTGTAGTAGTGTTTTATATATGTGTAAGGTGTGTAACACAGTAGTGTTTTATGTATGTGTATGGTGTGTAACACAGTAGTGTTGTAGTGTTTTATGTATGTGTAATGTGGGTAACACAGTAGTGTTTTATGTATGTGTAAGGTGTGTAACACAGTAGTGTTGTAGTGTTTTATGTATGTATAAGGTGTGTAACACAGTAGTGTTGTAGCGTTTTGTGTATGTGTAATGTGGGTAACACAGTAGTGTTTTATGTATGTGTAAGGTGTGTAACACAGTAGTGTTGTAGTGTTTTATGTATGTGTAGGTGTATAACACAGTAGTGTAGTAGTGTTTTATGTATATGCAAGGTGTGTAACACAGTAGTGTAGTAGTGTTTTATGTATGTGTAGGGTGTGTAACATAGTAGTGTAGTAGTGTTTTATGTATGTGCAAGGTGTGTAACACAGTAGTGTAGTAGTGTTTTATGTATGTGTAGGGTGTGTAACACAGTAGTGTTGTAGTGTTTTATGTATGTGTAGGGTGTGTAACATAGTAGTGTAGTAGTGCTTTATGTATGTGTAATGTGGGTAACTCAGTAGTGTAGTAGTGTTTTATGTATGTGTAAGGTGTGTAACATAGTAGTGTTTTATGTATGTGTAAAGTGTATAACACAGTAGTGTTTTATGTATGTGTAAGGTGTGTAACATAGTAGTTTAGTAGTGCTTTATGTATGTGTAAGCTGTGTAACATAGTAGTGTTTTATGTATGTGTAAGGTGTGTAACATAGTAGTGTTTCATGTATGTGTAAAGTGTATAACACAGTAGTGTTTTATGTATGTGTAAGGTGTGTAACACAGTACTGTAGTAGTAGTGTTTTATGTAAGTGTAAAGTGTGTAGAACACTCGTGTGGAGTGTTTAAACCGTTCATCAGTTTCTTAACTAATTTGTTATTTATAAATATGCACCATCTCTGAAACATGATCAGAAACAAAAGTTATCCCACTTGAGAATACAGTACTGTATTGTCCTTCGAAAATCATATTCTAACAAAATTATCACAAGTTTTCAATAAACATATTAAAACGATATCGAAGTCTGAGAGACATTTTTAAGAAGGAAGAATGTTTAAAATTTAAAACTATTACTCATGTAAATCGTTAACCTGAAGATAATTCATATCACACCCCCAAGAAAGTGTAGAAATAAATTTCACCCAAATTATAGAAATTTGATAATTTTTATAATGATGACAAAACGAAAAAAAAAAAATAGAAAATGCTTTTTGTACAATTGAACAATATTTCATATTATGGGGAGTATTTTTATTTTTTAGCCTAGTATATGGGTTTAAGCCTAAGCTAAATCTTCTGAGCTAATCGAACCTCATGAGATAATACTGGGATTATGGCCAAAAATATCGCTAATAGCAGCGCATAAACTAATTAGTCAATGCATTTTAACTATTATAAATGGAAGGATATATTAAATTAGATGTATTCATAACTATTTCTATAACATTTTTTAATTTCTAATCTACTTAGGTAGCTTGTTTTGATCAGAACATCATATCAGGTGATGATATTGGAACAAACTCGGACACGTAGAAATATCAGTGTTTCTTTCTAGTATGTTGTCATTTAAGAATGTGTGTTCATTAATAATTAATCTACTCGTACCCACTTTCTTTCTGACTTCGGAGCTAATTCCTAGACCGTTTTTAATGTCTAACTGAATTGGAATCATTCATTGTAAACGAATACTGTCTCAAATGCCACAAATGTTTAACTGTAGCTGAGTGAGGGACTAAAATGTTCGGTACTGTTTGTGAAATTCAACACAGCAGAGAACCAAGAACTTATAACGCTCATATTCGGGGTTCAATCCGTGCGGTGGGAACGAGGCTTAATTAAACAAACAAGTCTCCTAGCTCCCTTTCGCACTATTAATAGCAGCTCGTCAACTGTGATGAGTGACTTCATGCGGAAAAGAGCGACGTCCCCATCATGTCTAAAGGTGAGCTTTGTGTGAATAGCAGAGTTACAAGTGTTTATTAAACTACGAGTCTTACTGTCACGTGACGACTCGCCTATACCTCCTACTGGTTTCCTTTAGCGACCCGCGGCGTTTCGCGGCCAAAAAGCTCATGCCACGTCTGACGATCTTCCCTCGCCGACTGTCCAGGTGCAGCACAGACACCACGGCGTCGCGGGATTCTTTCTCAACGAACGAGACCGATAGTATCGGCATCACGTGCTCGGCTCTCTGACCCCTCACCCTTGATTAGCTGGACTTATAAGGACCTGGGACATACATTCCACTCAACGTTAGAAACAATCCTTTTTCCTACACAGAACTTTAGGAGATATTATCACGTTCAACTCTCCCTCAACACCTGAGATCGTTGTGTAAACATTATAGAGCCAGTTCGAAGATACAGTTCATGACACAGACACTTGGATTTTAGTATAACAAATATCATAGTTTGCTACAAGTCTTGTGATAAAGTGATATATGACCTGTATATTTTACTACAAGTCTTGTGATAAAGTGGTGTATGACCTGTATATTCTATTACAAGTCTTGTGATAAAGTGATGTATGACCTATATATTTTACTACAAGTCTTGTGATAAAGTGGTGTATGACCTATATATTGTACTACAAGTCTTGTGATAAAGTGATATATGACCTATATATTGTACTACAAGTTTTGTGATAAAATGGTGTATGACCTATATATTGTACTACAAGTCTTGTGATAAAGTGATGTATGACCTATATATTTTACTACAAGTCTTGTGATAAAGTGATATATGACCTATATATTTTACTACAAGTCTTGTATAAAGTGATATATGACCTATATATTGTACTACAAGTTTTGTGATAAAGTGATGTATGACCTGTATATTTTACTATAAGTCTTGTGATAAAGTGGTGTATGACCTGTATATTGTACTACAAGTCTTGTGATAAAGTGGTGTGTGACCTGTATATTTTCCTACAAGTCTTGTGATAAAGTGGTGTATGACCTGTATTTTTTACTACAAGTCTTGTGATAAAGTGATATATGACCTGTATATTTTACTACAAGTCTTGTGATAAAGTGATGTATAAACCTGTATATTTTACTACAAGTCTTGTGATAAAGTGGTGTATGACCTATATATTGTACTACAAGTCTTGTGATAAAGTGATATATGACCTGTATATTTTACTATAAGTCTTGTGATAAAGTGATGTATGACCTGTATATTTTACTACAAGTCTTGTGATAAAGTGATATATGACCTATATATTTTACTACAAGTCTTGTATAAAGTGATATATGACCTATATATTGTACTACAAGTTTTGTGATAAAGTGATATATGACCTATATATTTAACTACAAGTCTTGTGATAAAGTGATGTATGACCTATATATTTTACTACAAGTCTTGTGATAAAGTGATGTATGACCCATATGTTGTACTACAAGTCTTGTGATAAAGTGGTGTGTGACCTGTATATTTTACTACAAGTCTTGTGATAAAGTGGTGTGTGACCTGTATATTTTACTACAAGTCTTGTGATAAAGTGATCTATGACCTATATATTTTACTACAAGTCTTTTGATAAAGTGATGTATGACCTATATATGACCTGTATATTTTATTGTGTTTTGTCTTCTTTCTAGTTCTATGAAAAGTGATGTATGATCTATATACGACCTATGTATTTTACTGAATGTGTAGTTATAAAGTGAAGTGTGACCTATACACGTCTGTATATTTTAGTCTAGTCTATTAAAATATATGACCTGTAAACCTTAGTTTATTTTGAAAATAAAATGGTAAAGTTTGTTCAAAAGTGAAAAATTATCAGTACACAAGTAAACCAATTATTAAAACAAATCATACCTCTGCGCCCCCTCGTGTGGGCTCGAGGTTTGTGAAGATAACAGATATGAATTATTCCTCTCCCTAAACAAGAACCGTGTACATCTATTTTAATGATTTTTATTTTATTTATTTTTTGTTATTTTCGTAAAAAAGTGTAAATTTTGGTGCATTAGTGAAACAGTTATAATCTTTCTGTTGCAATATAAGTAAGTAACCGAGCCGCTGTATTAAATTTTTATTATTTGGTTTTTGATCTTTCCTCAGTTAGATGCAATCTTTAACTTAGCCGGTTTAAATTCCCGTCACCGAACATGCTTGCCCTTTCAGCCGTGGGAACGTTATAAGGTGACGGTCAATCCTACTATTCGTTGGTAAAAGAGTAGCCCAAGAGTTGGCGGTTGGAGGTGTTGAATAGTCTATTATTACTAAATTAGGGACGGCTAGCACAGATAGCCCTCGTCTAGCTTTGAGCGAAATTAAAAACGAATTAAATTATCTGATTGGATTGTTTTATTGTTATGTCCGAACTGATTTAATGCATTTTGTTCATGACAGAGGGTGTTTAACAGACAAACAAACTCAAACACTCCATAAAACAAAGAAAACCTAATCACACAGAAAATAATAGCGTACCTCTATCAGAAGTCTGGAAATGACTAGCACATAAATATAACATTAACATAACACCTAGATTCATCGTTTTCACCACTGGAATGAAAATTAAACACGTTAAAAAGTTATATAACGAACCCACCATACCAGGAACCATTTACAAAATAAAGTGTAACAATTGTTCAGCCTTTTACACAGGTGAAACAGGACGTAACGTGAACATCAGGTTAAAATAATCCATGATCATATTAAAAGTTTTTTCAGAACAGAATGTCACAGTTCTAAAACATGAACCTGATATTAACAGAAGAAAAATCCGAGAAGCTTTATTAAAATAATCCCACAATTAACACATACCCAGGCACATCTTTATGTCTTTGATCTTATCTCCTTACACATTTTTAATCTTATGTAAATATTTTGCATAAAGTATTCCATAGTTTTTCTCGATATTTTTATATACATATATATATATTCACTTTTGTTTTTTTGTTGAACCATAAATAAATAATCTGTCAATTCATTATGATTGGATAAGTAACCATACTAGCAGTTCTAGAATTAGAATACATTGTTAGACTGTTGATTTAAATACTAAATCGTTCTTTACCGTTAAAACTTGTGTGATTGATCGCATCAGTGATCGACACGTCATACCTGTTCTAAATAAAAATCTTACTTTCTGTAAAAGCTGTAACTTGTAATAAGAAATGTTTTGCTCAATTAAAACTTTATTATAATAATTATGGATAATTTCTACAAATGTTTGAAAAACGACCAGCATATTATCAACGTCTATGTAACAAGGTTTAATAAAACAAAATGATACATTTAATTAAAAATCAAAACAAGTAACAACCCTCCTTACCAGTCATAACATGCATAATTATCTAATACTTTCAGTAACACTTACCAGTCATAACATGCATAATAAACTAATAACTTCACGTAATACTTACCAGTCATAACATCCATAATTAACTAATGATTTCATATAGTACTTACCAGTCTTAACGTCCATAATTAACCAATAATTTCAGATAATATTTACCAGTCATAACGTCCATAATTAACCAATAATTTAAATAATATTTACCAGTCATAACGTCCATAATTAACCAATAATTTCATATAATATTTACCAGTCATAACGTCCATAATTAACCAATAATTTCATATAATATTTACCAGTCAGAGTATGTGTAATTCAACAGCTTAAGGTCATACTTATGTGTAGCTTAGAAATCCCTTTTCAAATTTTAACTTGCTTTTATATTCTGTATATTTGCAGGTTCTCAACAGATGCCGCCACTGAACTACTTCACCATAAAAAAATTAATATAATTTCAGTTACTATAGGCTAAAAATGTTCCTTAATTTTTTTGTGAGATTGATTTTTAACGATAGTATATTCAAGAAACTAAAATATTCTAGGAGTACTTTTTGGTTTAACTAATTCCAGTTTGTTTGATCGGACAAAAGAAACGTTTTAGTATAGTTCTTCAAACTCCATATTCATTGTGGTTCTCAAAACCAGTTAGTTGTACAGGGAAATTACTTTCAGGTCATACGAGTTTTATTTGTTTTTGTTACTATGCCCTGAACCTTCTCGATAGAGAGTTGCCGTGCACCAATCCTTCTCTAGCGGAAACTTACTGTGCCAACATACTTGTCTAAAGGGTTACGATACCCTATTCCTTCTCTAAAAAGTTCATGCGCCCCAATCTTCCTCTAGAGAGTTAATGCGCCCCGGTCTTCCCTTTAAAGATAGTTACAATGCGCCTCTAAAGATAGTTATTATTCCTTCTCTAATGAGAGTTATTATACCCAATTTCTCCTCTAAAGAAAGTCACTGTGCCCTTATCCTTGTATGGAGATAATTATGGTGTTCTGATCCTCCTCTAAAGAAAGTCACCGTGCCCTTATCCTTGTATGGAGATAATTATGGTGTTCTGATCCTCCTCTAAAGAAAGTCACCGTGCCCTTATCCTTGTATGGAGATAATTATTGGTGTTCTGATCCTCCTCTAAAGAAAGTCACTGTGCCCTTATCCTTGTATGGAGATAATTATGGTGTTCTGATCCTCCACTAAAGAAAGTCACTGTGCCCTTATCCTTGTATGGAGATAATTATGGTGTTCTGATCCTCCTCTAAAGAAAGTCACCGTGCCCTTATCCTTGTATGGAGATAATTATGGTGTTCTGATCCTTCTTTAAAGAAAGTTGCTGCGTCCTGATCCTCCTCTAATGAGAGTTACTATATCTTGATCCTTCTTAAAATTATTAATATGCCCTGACCCTTGTCTAAAGGAGATCTGCCCTGATTTTTCTCTAAAACTTACTGTGTCCTGAACATCTTCCTTGAGTGAGAGTTATTATGCCCTAACCCTTTTCTAAGTGAGATCTGCCCTTTTATCCTTCTGCAAAGAGACTATACATTAAAAGTAATAAATTAATTTGTATGTGATTCCCTCCTCCTGCGGTGGCTAAGTGATAGCCTTAGGACAAACAACGTTAAAAATTGATCTTTGCGGTGAGATCAACACTTTACATTTTAAACAAACACATACGATTTACGAATACAGAAAACACACAACTGACGGCTAATTCACGCGTACATTTTGTTCTTCACTCTCTCGATCTTTTTTTTTTCCAAGATATTTTTTCTTACGACAGTAACAAGGCTACATTTATCACACTAGTGTCTGACAAGTAATGATAAGATTATTCTAGCACCTCTCAACCACAGAACAGGCTAGTTCCCATTCAGGATGTGACTCGTCGTTATTGGCTAATCTCATTACGCCTTCGTACGTTTCGTCTGGGTCTTAGCGGAAATGACCGCGTGAGACGAGCACGTGCGGCACGAGGTCCAGGCCCAGGTGTGCTTCAGACATGCTGGCGACAGCAGTTCCCTAAGCGCATGCCAACGCACAACGCGGCGCGTCAAGGGGCTCAGCCTCGGTTAACCCCCAAATCTGCTGTGAGAAACCTTAAACAATGCAACAAGTGGCAAGGCTACTGTCCGTCCAACTGGCGCTTTCTTAACCTGTACCTACTTCTTCCTAATTCTGATAGGCTGGAATCACCCACCAATTACCATTAAATCATGACAGTTTTCTACTCCACCTTAACCCATGAATTACTAATAACGTGACATCCATCAGCTTTTTTTACCCTAATTTATAATCCAAAATGCTTCCGTGTCACGATTTTATTGGTTACAGAATCCCTAATAACGTTAAAACACACAAAAAAAGTAAACGAAAATACCATCAATATTGTAATTAATCTCATTACTTTACGAAGAAAATGAGTGATTTGTTTGGTACCGATAATGAATGGTTAAAAAAAACTCTCAAACCATGTCCGATTCTTAAATTAATTCTGTGTCTTTCGTTTCTGAGATAAAAATTGAAACCAGTAACTTGTCCTATCTCGATGTGGTCTATTTCACCTATACTCTCAAAGCCATTAAAATTCGATGTTGTTGGTGTTTTTTACGTTTACATCTGACATTACCATCAGATGGCGCCACGATGTCTTGATGAAATAATATAATATTTTTAACATCTTTTTTTAAAAAAAACACACGTCATTTGAACTGTTTTAACTTGGTTGATGTACAATTCCTTTACTTTATGTATGTTCCCCAGTGGCACAGCGGTATGTCTGTGGATTTACAACACTAAAAACCGGGTTTCGATACCCGTGGTGGGTAGAGCACAGATAGCCCATTGAGTAACTTTGTTCTTAACTTTAAACAAAACAAACCTCTACTTTAATTATTTACTGAACCTCACTATTGTAGAAAATTTTCACGATTTCTGTAGATCATTTTTAAAACCAGTGTAGCTTGGCAAAATGAACCCACTAACCCTGACGCTTCCGAAAAGTAGAAGAAAAATCCGCTTTTGGAAAGCGTTCGGGTTATTGTTTTTCTCCTGAGACAATCTTCATGCCTTTGAATACGTGTGTTTGAGATCAATAGAAACAGGCTTAGCGGCATGTTTTCAGAATAGTGTAATTCCACTGTGCGTTAGACTTACCTCTTTGAGTATGACATTAGATTTGATGTAAATACCATGCTATTACCAAGTTGACTTATGTGATATGTGTATATCTGTTAATGATTTGTACAAACAACTTACCACTTGAAACTTGATATAAAACGTTACCCGCTTCAATGCTTCACAAACACACAAAAATAAAATTGAAGCAGAAATTCACGTGCGGAAAGTTTGTGTAACGGTTGAAGCGGAAGGTGTTGTAGAAAGTGGCGAAGCTGTGGTGTTATTGTTTTGCCGTGAAACAACATAGCCCGACTGTTCACAAACACGTACACAGCATAGTTTCGAAAGTTAACTTGGATGTGTTAAGACAAATATCTCCAGCTGTGCCAGTTTTTCACGTGAGCTCGTGATTCGCCAGCTCGTTCGAAATGTTGCAAATACAGAGGCGCTCTGTTCTAAAAAAAGGACGTTAAAAGTCGGCTAGTGAGACAGTCGTCCTTTCAGTTTTCTGTCGGCATTAGTTTAATTAGACATAAATGAAAAATGCACTTTTTCGACTAACAAGATAGCGATCAAAGAAAAGGCAGACACAGGACTGGTGTTGACTACAAACACTTGTCCTCATGTTTTCTATGTTGCGTTGAGCAAATGACCTAGTGGTATACAGTCTCTCTCATTTCACGCCTCTATACCGGTCAACACTGTGACCGCCCGTCTTCACCCTCCAACGCTCGAGATTTCCGCCACTCCTTTCATGAGAAGGAAAGTAAACTAAAACTTAACCCTGCTGTAAACAAAATATAAGTGAAATATTTACATGAAAAGCACAAGAAAGCAGGAGTTGAAAACTACTAGAAACAATTAAATTACCACACTGATATGGTGGACTATTCTTGAAAACTCTGGCCTCTCACTTCCGGTGCGAACATCTAGTATCCCCAAAGTAAAAATAATTATATATAATTTTTATATCGTCCCTCTATTGGAGAATGAGAGAAATATATTTCCCGAGTTTAACTAAATTTCGTTTTGAACACCGAATGACTCATTCAAGTGGTTCATAGAAAGCATTCGTCTTCATAATAAAGATAAGCCTAAAGTCGAACACTGGATTACCAACAAAACATCTACTAGATATGAGAAATATAATGATGCATCTTGTCCCTGATCACTACTGGAATACCATTAAGACATTTACCAGAATGAGAGGTTAAAATCATACACCTTGTCCCTGATCACTACTGGAATACCAGTAAAACATTTACCAGAATGAAAGGTTAAAATTATGCACCTTGTCCCTGACCACTACTGGAATACCATTAAGACATTTACCAGGACGAAAGGTTAAAATGATGCACCTTGTCCCTGACCACTACTGGAATGCCATTAAGACACTTACCAGAATGAAAGGTTAAAATGATGCATCTTGTCCCTGACTATCCCTGAATACCATTAAAACATTTACCAGAATGAAAGGTTAAAATGATGCACCTTGTCCCTGACCACTACTGGAATACTAGTAAAACATTTACCAGAATGAAAGGTTAAAATGATGCACCTTGTCCCTGACCACTACTGGAATACCATTAAGACATTTACCAGGACGAAAGGTTAAAGTGATGCATCTTGTCCCTGACCACTGCTGGAATGCCATTAAGACATTTACCAGGACGAAAGGTTAAAATGATGCATCTTGTCGCTGACCATCCCTGGAATACCATTAAGACGTTTACCAGGATGAAAGGTTAAAGTGATGCATCTTGTCCCTGACCATCCCTGAATACCATTAAAACATTTACCAGGATGAAAGGTTAAAATGATGCATCTTGTCCCTGACCATCCCTGAATACCATTAAGACATTTACCAGGACGAAAGGTTAAAATGATGCATCTTGTTCCTGACCACTACTGGAATACCAGTAAAACATTTACCAGGACGAAAAGTTAAAATAATGCATCTTTTCCCTGACCCCCCCTGTAGTAATACCACCAATACACAACTGGTGATCCCTACAAGTAATGAATGAAATAAGGGACACAACCGATGAACTGAACTAGTATAAAGTAAAATCAGGGACACAACTGATGATCTCAACAAGTAAGGAGCGAAGCAAGGAACATAATTGATGATCTCATTTTCCATGAGTGTTTTTCTTCTAGCCTCACCTTTTGCTTCTACAGTACACCTGTTAATCTGACTAAGTCTTTTTACCGAGAAAGATGACGAAGGACACTTAGGGCGTTAAACGGTTCGCGAGAAGAAATTAACAGGGACGTTGACAAAGAATTATTTTATTTAAATATTGTGTAGTTATACAATCTAGAGTATAGTCCTGTCTTGTACACGTTTTACATCAAAGAATCTTAAATACACTAATTCATTAAAAATTGATTTGTTTTTAACAATTGTAAACTTAGTGTTAACAGCATTGTTTCCAAATTAGTTATACAGGAAATTGCTTCTAAGTTACGGGATCCTTAATGACATGAATCATACAAAAATATATATATATCACCAATATTGTAATTAATTCCACTAATTATTGCTGGGATTTCCTATTTATATTTACATAAAAGTGAGTAATCAAAAAAAAAATTTTTTTTGGAGGGGGGGGGGCAGTTCTTTACACTGAGCATTATAACAGGCAAAGGCAGAATTATTCAATACGAAGCAATATGCAGGCAAGTCCCTAATTAGAAGGATAAATAAGGAAAAGGTTAATTAATTCGTCAGTATCTCTTTCTTGCAGACAACACTCCA
>NW_013671319.1:57737-61257 GCF_000517525.1 Limulus polyphemus
GTAACAGATCCACATAAAGCCATGCTACTGTCCTAATCTTGTTAATAAGATGTAACAGACTCACATAAAACCATGCTAGTGTCCTAATCTTGTTAATAAGATGTAACAGATCCACATAAAGCCATGCTACTGTCCTAATCTTGTTAATAAGATGTAACAGACTCACATAAAACCATGCTAGTGTCCTAATCTTGTTAATAAGATGTAACAGATCCACATAAAGCCATGCTACTGTCCTAATCTTGCTAATCAGATGTAACAGACTCACATAAAACCATGCTAGTGTCCTAATCTTGTTAATAAGATGTAACAGATCCACATAAAGCCATGCTACTGTCCTAATCTTGTTAATAAGATGTAACAGATCCACATAAAGCCATGCTACTGTCCTAATCTTGCTAATCAGATGTAACAGACTCACATAAAACCATGCTAGTGTCCTAATCTTGCTTGCTAACATAAAGAAGGTCATTTTGTTTTTGGAAAAGACCCCCTCCCGTCATACCTTGGCTTCAGATCTGTTCTATGTAACAACATAGCCATTTTGTACAACTAAATACATAACTAAAACACTCAGTTTCCCGTATGTTGTCTATTAATTTATGTATGAGCTCAATATTGGCCTGATTTCAGGCATAGCGGGTTCATGAAGAAGCCAGAATAGGACTCTTGTAAGTAGGTATCTTCTCTGATTAGCCTGATTTTAGCCATAAAGAGGACTCGTGTCAACACGTGAGTTATTTGATTGGCCTGATTTCAGACATTTTAAAGAAGAAACCAGAAAAGAACCCATATAAACACGTGTCTTGCTTGAACTAAGCAGGATCAATGCACAATTCGCGTCCACAAATAACAATCCCTTTGCATCATTCAGCATATGGCTGGAATCGTTTCTCTCCCTTTAAACACACGTAATGAGTATTTGTCGTTCGACACTTTGAACATTTAATTTTTCTTTCGCTGAGGTGATATCACACAGTAAATGTAAAAACCAAACAAACCTATTTGTCGACGTGAACTTTTTAAATATAACCACAAAACGGCAATGTCGTACATTTACTTTTACGTCAACAAAAATTTAAAGAATACGTTACAACCACCCGCATCTTATCTACGATTATATCCATCCCGTCCATGTTAAAATTTTCACTTGGATAACGCTACTTGTTGGCCCAGATTTATTTTGTATTCCTTCCTTTTTAATATCGTAATGTATATAAGAACTTCTCTGCAGGAATGAATATTATAATACAAGAAAAAATAGGTGTTGACATCTATGTAAATTCTAATGTTTGTTTAAAATAATGCAAACAATAACACCAACTTCCTATGGTCAGGAGGTGAGTTTATAATCTAGTGGAAGTTTGCAGGTAACAGTAGTCAAGCTTATGACATCAATTTATAACAAACGTGATTATGAGGCCACTTGACAATTTAATGGGAGTTTATACGAAGCAGCGGTCATGAAGTCAGTTTATAATCTAGTGGAAGTTTACATTATACAGTGGTCATGAAGTCAGTTTATAATCTAGTGGAAGTTTACATTATACAGTGGTCATAGTCACGAAGCTAGTGTGAGTTAATATCACACTGTGGTCATGGTCAATCTAGAAGCGCTAGGAAGAGTTTACAGTACACAATGGTGATGATCACAAGGTCAGTATACTGATAGTGGGAATTGGCAGTACCAGTGATCAGGGTAAAAATATCAGTTTATAATCTAATACAAGTTTCCAGCAGATGGTGGTCAAGGTCATTCAAAAACTAATAGGTTTATAGTACAGTGTTGATGGTAACGACATAAGTTTACGTTATAATACGAGCATAAAGTATGCAGTAGTGAAGGTCACGAGGTCAATACAGAATATTTTGAGTTTACAGTACGAGGTGGTCAAGGTCACGAAGTCAGACAAGAAACTATTGAGAGTTTATAGTACAGTGTTGATTGTAACGACATGAGTTTACGTTATAATACTAGTCTAAAGTATGCAGTAGTGAAGGTCACGAGGTCAGCACAGAAGATATTGAGAGTTCACAACAGACGGTGTGTTATACCATCCTTCAGAATTAACTACGATTAATAGAATGATACCAGGTGTGGGACACGTCTGTTATATTCCAAATAAGAAACAACAGCTTTCTGCGACTGTTGTGAGCCACACTTGAACTTCTCAGTAAGCGTTTCAACTGAACTCTTTCGCGAAGATTGCTGGTTATGTCATTTGATTATTCTTGAAACCAGCTGCCAACGTACGTGGCCATCATGCACGAGGTTCATGAGTTGTGCTGTCAGATCACTGAAAGCACCTGCATCATAGCGCTTTTTTTCATGACCCCAACTTCCTATGAGAACGATAGCTCCAGGGTAAGGTAGAACCTTCTTTCACACACACACGCGCGCGATCTGTTTGCAAATTCAGTTAACCCACCCACTAGAGTAGAGGACAGTAAATAAAAGTAACTTGATGTGTAGTGAGTAGCAGCCAGCCAGTAACAACAGAAATAACTTGATGTGTAGTGAGTAGCAGCCAGCCTGTAACGACAGAAATTTGAGCCTTTCAGCCAGGATTTCGTACATCTCAATGACATTCATTCACAAAAATTTCCCGCATCACAGGTGAAACATAGATATTGAACCAATCCTATACTAACAGTAAACCAACCCTATCCTGATAGTAAACCAACTACTACATTGATAGTAAACCAACCCTATCCTGATAGTAAACCAACCCTATCCTGATAGTAAACCAACTACTACATTGATAGTAAACCAACCCTATCCTGATAGTAAACCAACTACTACATTGATAGTAAACCAACCACTACATTGATAATAAACCAACTACTACATTGATAGTAAACCAACCACTACATTGATAGTGAACCAACCCTATCCTGATAGTAAACCAACCACTACATTGATAGTGAACCAACCCTATCCTGATAGTAAATCAACCACTACATTGATAGTAAACCAACCCTATCCTGATAGTAAATCAACCACTACATTGATAGTAAACCAACCCTATCCTGATAGTAAATCAACCACTACATTGATAGTAAACCAACCACTACATTGATAATAAACCAACTACTACATTGATAGTAAACCAACCACTACATTGATAGTGAACCAACCCTATCCTGATAGTAAACCAACCACTACATTGATAGTGAACCAACCCTATCCTGGTAGTAAACCAACCACTACATTGATAGTAAACCAACTACTACATTGATAGTAAACCAACAACTACATTGATAGTGAACCAACCCTATCCTGATAGTAAACCAACCACTACATTGATAGTAAACCAACTACTACATTGATAGTAAACCAACAACTACATTGATAGTGAACCAACCCTCTCCTGATAGTAAACCAACCACTACATTGATAGTAAACCAACTACTACATTGATAGTAAACCAACAACTACATTGATAGTAAACCAACCCTATCCTGATAGTAAACCAACCACTACATTGATAGTAAACCAACTACTACATTGATAGTAAAC
>NW_013671319.1:61473-63167 GCF_000517525.1 Limulus polyphemus
AACATACAAGGCCACAGCTGTTCCAACAAACCAACCACTACATTGATAGTAAACCAACCACTACATTGATAATAAACCAACTACTACATTGATAGTAAACCAACTACTACATTGATAGTAAACCAACCACTACATTGATAATAAACCAACCACTACATTGATAATAAAACAACCACTACATTGATAGTGAACCAACCCTATCCTGATAGTAAACCAACCACTACATTGATAGTGAACCAACCCTATCCTGGTAGTAAACCAACCCCTATCCTTGTTATTACACAGAGGGTTTGATATTTCTCAATCATAGAAGGAACTCTTAAGATAGGGTTCTAACAACTTTTACTTCACCTGCTTAGTCTTGTTATGAAAGGACCATTAAGAAAATTGACCATCGTAACATGTGTAACTAAATCAGCTTTATTTTCCACATCCGTGATAATTTACGAGATTTTGTAGTTGTTAACAACTTTCATTTCATAAATACGTGAATGGATAATTATATTTTGGTACTAACTTGAGACAACCCTCTCTAGAAGAGACCCATATGTGCCAGACAGCAGTACGGAAGTAAGGTTGGGTCACGAGAGCATGACGTGACCATTATTATCAGATATATAGAAACAGTTAGTGATATATACAACTGTGTATTTTTATTGCACGAGTGGTTTTCTGTTACTTATATTGATTATTATTTGCGACACAGATTCGAAAGAAAAACATCCTAAAAGCAGCTGGAAGAACATTTGCAAAAAAGACTATCTGAAATGTGGAAATATTACTCCTGTGAGAGGGAAAGATTGAGACGTGTTGCTCTAAAAGTATTTGAATTGTTTAAAACACAAGAGTTTATTAGTTCAGCATTCTTAGTGGTTATTAGAATGAAAAGATTAAATAGAAACGGTCCAATGTCTTAAAAAACATTATTTTATTGTCCAAGTCTCAGCTTATGTATTCATATCTATAATGTGAAAATGATGACACAGCTGCCTCCTAGGGGTCGGAGAAAGGGATGAAGTGCTGTGGAATGAGTTACATTTTTGTGTTTCGATTTTTATTGTTCTTAGACGAGCTAATAAATGTTTCTTGAAGATCCTCTATAGCTTGTTTGTTGTTAAACACAAACTTACACAATGGGCTATCTGGGTTGTACCCACCACAAATATTGAAACACGGTATTTAGCGTCATAACCATTTGAACGTACCGCTAAGCCTTGGTGGGGAGGAGGGTTCCTTCTTAGTAAACTCTTTGATTGCCTCTTCAACAATGGGAGTAAAAATAATGACGGAGTGCTAATTTCTTGAGTCAAAAACAAACATAAAACTGCTGCTTTATGTAAGAGTGTATGAACCTGTCCAGAAACATAAGAATAGTGGCATTCTAGTAGTTAGAACAGCTGTGGTCTTGTATGTTCAGAAACATAAGAATAGTGGCATTCTAGCAACTATCAATGTAGTAGTTGGTTTATTATCAATGTAGTGGTTGGTTTACTATCAATGTAGTGGTTGGTTTACTATCAGGAGAGGGTTGGTTCACTATCAATGTAGTTGTTGGTTTACTATCAATGTAGTAGTTGGTTTACTATCAGGATAGGGTTGGTTACTATCAATGTAGTTGTTGGTTTACTATCAATGTAGTAGTTGGTTTACTATCAGGATAGGGTTGGTTACTATCAATGTAGTTGTTGGTTTAC
>NW_013671320.1:0-18977 GCF_000517525.1 Limulus polyphemus
AAGGTAAGGAGCCCAAGACTGAACACAATATTCCAAAAGTGGGCTAACCAGTAATCTATACAATGTAATCACGACCTCTTTAGACTTGTATTCAATATTTCTGTAAATACAACCTAAAATCCTATTTGCCCTACCACTAGCAACAGCACACTGCTTGGATGGCTTTAGCGACTGATTGACTATTACACTAGGATCCCTGTCCTTCGTAACACTACTAAGATTATTCCCATCTAAATTATACTTATAATTCAAATTATGATAACCCACATGCATTATCTGGCATTTATTATAATAAAAACCCATCTGCCATTTACCTGCCCAACTCACTAAATCCTTTTGTAAATCAGCAGCATCCTCTTCACAGCTAGCAACACCTAAGACTAATATCATCTGCAAATTGAAGTAATTTATTGACTATTCCTTCATCTATGTCATTGATATAAATAAAAAAGAGCAAAGGTCCAAAGACTGACTCCTGAGGTACCCACTTGTGACATTAATCCAGTTTGACTGAACTCCATTTGTAACAACCCTCCGTTTTCTTCCATCCAGCCACTCTTCTATCCAATTTGCTAACTTATCCACCACAACTACAGAGCTAATTTTTTTCACAAGCCTTTTATGTGGCACCTTATCAAATGCTTTCTGAAAATCCAGATACACCCAATCTACACCCTTACCCTCATCTACATAAGCAGTAACCTTTTCAAAGAATGTCAAAAGATTTGTAATGAAAGATTTTCCCTTAGTGAAACCATGTTGACTATCCAATAAAATTCTAAACTTTGTAAATGACTTTGCAAAGCTTCTTTTAACAGACTTTCCAAAACTTTTCCCTCAACTGAGTCTATAATTACTAGGGCAATTTTTATCACTTCCTTTGAAAAGAGGAGTTACATTAGCTAACTACCAGTCCTCTCGTACCTGCCCACTATTCAAGGACTAACAAAAAATAGTAGCAAGTGGCTCACATATCAAATCTTTAACCTCCTACACCCTCGGGGAAATATTATCTGGCACAGGAGACTTACAGTTTTTTAAACTTCTCAATTTTTTCTTAACCAGCTCAAAATTAATGCAGTCAACTTGTTTAATCTCGTTTCCATTTATCAACTGTTCAAGATGTGGAATACTGCTTAAAATCTTCATTTTATAGTAACATTAAAAGTGTACATTTGCCGAGTTTAATCATCACGAAACCATTTATTTGGTCATGCATGTAAATAGACAATCAATCATTGTATACACACCAGATTACATTGGGGAAAGAATATCCATACCTCTTTCAGATATTCAAGCTTTGGTTTTATTATCTGATGTTGAAAGCTCACTGGTCTTTTTCCCTTGCCGTTCTCCGTGAGTTGGTAATGGTGCATTTAGTATAAATGTAAAATAACTGTCTACATCAGAGAAATGAATGCAGTTTGTTGTATATATTAAATTTTTTGTGTGTAAGAACATTCTTTTGGTTGATGATCTAATCATGTAGATGTTTGAATGCAACAGTAATTATTACCAAGAGTTTAAATGGCCTCGAAATGTAACAAAGGTAATAACGGATTACTGTTACTCAAGCTAGAGGTGATACAAGTGTTTGTGTAATGAAAGCTCATTAAATATATCTCCCTTCAGAGCTTTTTTAAATGTTGTGCCAAGAATTTAAATCTATTTTCTTCACAATATTCTAATAATTCTTTCAAGGTCTTATTTTACATTGTTGAAAAGTTTGTTGAGTTAGTCAGTGTGCTCATTTTGGGATAACCAGAAGCAATGTACATATTACCCATGGCACTATGATAAATGATAGCTATGAAAATGTGTTAGCAATCAAGTTGTATTGGAAAAAATTAGCTATAAGAATAAAGTTGAAATTATACCTTTTTTTTTTTTTTAATTCTAGGAGAAATTCAAGAATTGTTTCAGCAAAAATCAAGGAGTTTTAAATTCCAGAGTATCCAAATATATTTCCATGTCTCCCCTAAAATTCAAGTTTACCAGGTCTGTATGAATCAGGAGTAAAGAAGATCTCAACATACATATAAATTATAGACTTTCAGCACAAAAAGTTTGTTCAATTCGTTTAGAAAGAAAAAGATATACATTCACTAGATTTTAGTAGACAAAAAAAAAACAACAAAAAAACAAGGCGCTAAATTTTATATTTCGCTACTGCCAGTCTCAAAAGGCCACCAGATGGCAACGCTACGATTAGTGTTGAATTGAGATGAGTCTATCTTGAACTTATTCTGTAATTAAATCTGTTTTCATCACGTGCTACGAAATATCATATTTGTGCCTATGGTAAGTATTGGTGAACGAGCTTGGTTGTTGTTTTATATTATCTGCTTTATTTAATGCTTTTAATGAAAAAGGTAACAAAAAAGTTAAATCTGCTTACTAGCAATAGTGTATGTATGGGATAAAAGTTTAGTACCCCCTGGTGAAATCTCACGTACTGACGTAGTGAGATATTAATTTTAATTGTAAACATTTTATAATTAATTTTCAATTAGCAAATGAAACTTGGAATTTTCTAATGGCTACTCATAAAGTTTCATTAAACCTAAAATTAAAGGCTCCAAGGAGCCTTATTATTGCCAACTTCCAAGAGCCTTTGTAACCGTAGCATTATATTACTTATTAGCAGACAAAGATCAACTCTAGAATGTTATCAAAGTATAAGTCATTCACCAATTTTTCAGTTATCAATTCTGGTGTTTTGGGATTTTCTAGTTCAGTTATTGAAACCCCAGGTCTATAAGTTATTTTCAACTTAGTAAATTATTTTGCTGCTTTTTTTCATATTTAAATTTAATCTTTTTCACTCTGTGGTAAAATAATAATTAGTACTGTTATTTACATGAGAAATTACGCCTTATACGGTCAATACTATAGACATTTATATTTTGTCATTTTGTGAATTGTAGTATTTTCAGACGCACAGAGTTCCGCCAGGATAGTGAGTTAGGGCCCACTAACTGGAGATTCAGAGAATCTCGAGTAACAGAGCATGTGTTGTGTTTTCTCCTAACCAGAGATTTTCTTAATGGTTATTTTCAACTGCACAATTATATTTTAATTTCATAATTTTTTAATACATGACGCCTTATTGCACCTCATATATCTGTATATAGGCCCAGAAACAAATGATGCAAAACATGAAGAATATTCTGGTAAATACATTTATTTATCAACTCTGGAATGGAATTTTATAGCCTTAAATATGTTTTTCTAATATTTATCCACTTGAACTTATTTATATAGGTGAATTTTCAACTGCACAAGTATTTTTACAGGTGCACAATTTGTGATCAGCTGTACACTAAGAAAACCTCTGCTCTTAACTCCGACTAACTTCATCGCGAAGGGAGACATGGTACACAAGTGCACAAATTAGAATCTTTGTTACAAGTCCAAACAAACACAAACACAAGTGTTTATTATAGGTGCGTTGAACTGGCAAGAGAAGAGAGTTTTCTTATCAATGTGCCCCCCTACCCCTGTAAGCTATACTAAAAGTAAAAAAAAAAAGAAGTAAAATGTTAAATAAAGCTAAACCCTAAAGTTAAGTTTAACTCCAAAAGCTTTACTACTTGTTCAGCAAAAAAGCAAATTCTAACTCTCTCGAAAGGTAATGTGTACAGAAAGTTAGTTAGTCAGAACAACTCTAAGCAAAGGGTTACGAAAGTTAAAGGTAAAGAAACGTTTTCATCCAGAAAAAAGTCATTAAAACCTACTCTTACATGAGGCAAACTTGCTTTATTATTAGTCTGTTTTATGTACGAAACCCAATAACATTAACAAAGCCAAGTTTACACATAGCCCCACCTTGCAACGTCATCTTCGTCTACTGCACTCTGGGCACAAGACTGTGGCGATCCCTGACCATTATCTGATATGCTGACAGCAAAGAAATCCAACTCACCACGTCGTGAGCTAGTTAAGCTGAACGACGAGATAAGACCTAAGATCAGGCGAGAGATGGTTTGTATGAGTTTCACACAATGACATTTGGTTTGTGTAATGTGCCAACTACTTTTGAGGGGTTGATGGAACACACATTGAAGAAAATGCAATTGAAGGGATGTTTGGTCTATGTTGAAGTTGATGTTTGGTCGCATGTTCGAGTCTGTAGCTGAGAACCTGAGAATAAAATTCCAGTGGATAAAGAAAATATGCTTGAAATTTAAACTAGGAAAATGCTTTCTTCTCGGCCTTATTTCAACTGTTTAATCATTTTTAGAAAGGTGTTTTTGACATCGCTTTGTGATCGTGTAGTATCATTACATGCAACTGCTTAAATGTTTGTTCGGTTTGTTTAATAACGTCTGTTTTATCTTGGTAGGCTTTTCTTGCCAATACAAAGAAAATGACGAGTCTTTTTATTTTCAGTTAAAGAAAAAACAAAATATCTAATTATTTGGTAGTTTCCTATCTCTAACAAAGAATAATAAAAAAAGTTCAGAAATGACTCGATCTTTGACAAATCCACTTCTATCTTGGCTCGCTGTTCAGAATCCATGTTGGAGAAGTCATGGAATCCATTCTCAATAGCAGCAGCATAGTCGTAATTTCATACTTCCGTTAGGTCTGGTGTATAACAAGAGGGAATCCCCAATAGTCGCTGCACTTGAAATTCTTTTAGGCAGGATAAGACTAAATTTATTTATGATAATGTTTTTTTCTTTTTATTATCTATGTTTTTGTGCGCCAGCAATACCAAGCGTGGGGCGCGCGTATACCCAATTCGATTTTATTACTCATCAGGATCTCTACCAGCCCACCCTCATATTGAAATTATTTTAGGAAGGATTATAGTAAATTAATCTATGAGACCTTGGGCGGGGTCAAATACATTAATCGAAAGGGTTTGACCTCCTGAGTCCTAAACTGTAACTAGACCACAAATCGGTCAAACGATGAAGGAGCTATGAGCTAAAAGTTTGTACATGAAAAAAAACTCTGAGCCATTCTGCCGCGGCTAAAGATATACACAAATATTTCCAAGAATTTTACTTCTTTTTCTAGAAATTCCAAATTAAATATACTATTATATCACTATCACGAAAGTTTTTAAATATTTATGGGCAATATGATCAAATATGGGCAAGTCTATCGTAAAAACGATACTGCTACAATTTTTGTATTTATAATCTTTAGTTAATCTTCTTTGGATAAATGTAAAACAAGGATTTTATAACTTGAACCAATTCACTGTAAAATTTCAAATAAGACAAAATACTAACATGCTCGAGGCATGAATATTTTGTTTTAGTTGTAAGAGTCTGTAAGAAGCCCACCAACATTCGGCGTAGGTTTTTTTATATATCTGCCTGGCACACAATTACTTTGTACGTATGTGAACCACGACATACATCGTAATCTGCATCACATTTTTATCATTTACTATTGTTTGAAATTACAATAACGAGATGGCGCCTCAGTGACACAGCATTTGATTTTAACACCTTTTCTCTGTAAACAGCTAAATGACGTAAAAATGATGCCATTCAATGATAAAAAAATTTGTATTTATTCGCCACTAGATAATTTATATTATAACTTTGATTATATTTGCTGCTACGAAATATATCTGACTAACAATATCTATCAATAGAAACTCATAAATAAAAAAGAGTTATGTAAATTTAATGTGCACTCTGTCAGTTATACACTGAAATGTTGATAAGTGTTTTTACTTTTTAAATTTTATTGAGGTATTTTTAGGATTAGTTTAAATTAATTTTCTCAATCAGTTTTTAAAACAAGCAAAAACTATTACTATTTCACAACTCAAATTTAAAAAAAAAGTCTTCATTAAATGAAAGCACAAATTTTAATCATTTTGTGTGTAAGTTTGAGGAATCTTAGTAACGGTATAAACCACCTCATTCTAGTCTTTTTAGGTTTGTTTTACTCTATTCGTTGGCCATTTGCAAATAGCGCATGCGTGGCAAGAAAACGGCTGTGCCTTTAAATGGAATCAAAAGAGATAAATGAATCTCCAAAAATATGCCTTTTATTTGTAAATGTAGGCAGAGACCCTTATTTCTCATATGCTAGTTAAGGGTCTTTTCACATACGTAAAAAGGTGGTTTTTAATGATCACAAGTAAGTCTATTTTTGGACGTAAAACTTACTCTATCAGACGTTTTGTAGATTTTTTTTACACAAAATTGTATATTTTAAGATTTTAATCTGTACTCATGAAATTGTAAAGTTTTAATTGGCTGGAGTTTAGATGAATTTTTTAAAGTTTTGTTTTGATAAAGCCGAGAAAATGATATATAAACCGTAAAATATATCCCATCAATGATGGATTTCATTATTGATTTGAATTTGTGCGAATGATTTTTGTTATAGATAGATATATTGATGGATGAATCGATAGGAAAACAATACGAAAAATTATTAGAAACTTAACTTAGGGAAAAAAATTATTTTGGTATAAAACTATAATCCTAAATAGTCATAAATTTGTCAAACTTCTTAAGCTGCTGCCAGAAATACCAAATGACATATTTGATAAAAGTTTCGCACACAAAACTTATATAGATTTTTGTATTTATAAAGAAAAAAGAAAAAAGTTTCAACAAAAATTTTGATACACATTAAAATGGGATTTTTTTTTAATGCCCCAGTGGTTCAGCGATATGTCTGAAGGGTTTCGATACCAGTGGTAGGTACAGCAGAGTTAATGTTTGTCCCCAGATGGGACAGCAGTAAGTCTACAAACTTACAACGTTAAAATCCGTGGTTCAATTCTCCGCGGTGGGCACAGCAGATGGTCCAATGTGGCTTTACTTTAAAAGAAACAAACAATGTTTTTTTTTTAAATCGAAACTAAACTTTCGGTGATAAATTGAAGATAATTATGTTTGTTTAGTGAGAGTTATCCGCGTAAATCGTCCCTAAGTTTGAAGTGGTAGGCTAAAGGGAAGGTAATTAGTAAACACCACTCACCGCAAAGTCTTGGGCTACTCTTTACCAACAAATAATGTGATTGACTGTTATATGATATCGTCCCCACGGCTGATTTTAAGGTGATGAGGGATTTTCATTCCTACTTATACATATTTAATAACTGGTGGGAAAATGGTGTAAATTTCTATCGAGTATTTCGTCAACTCACTAAATTGCGCCTCATAACAGCCTCAAAAACAGTTTTTCCGAATTGAAAATTCATTTATTATTGAGAATTAAAATTAACTTTTTAAACTTAAATTATTTTACCTTATCATTTCGATTTTCTATTATATTGTTATGTGAAATTTTGTGTGACAGGTTAACCCTAAATATGCCAGCTTGTGTTTCATATTGCCGTTAGATGGCGCACCAATTATACGTTGTATACTATTTTAAAGTTTGTTGTTTAGAGCAAAACTACACAATGAGCTAGCTATCTGTGCTCTGCGGGTATCGAAACCCGATGTTTAGAGTTATAAGTTCTCAGACTTACCGCTGAGACATCGGAAGCTACTCTTCAAGTTTGTCAATAAAATATTTAACGCGACTAACATTTTGGGAAATAATAACGAAGGTCTTCCGGACCCTACATTAAAATAACAAGTTTTATTATTGGTCTTCTGAACCCTACATTAAAATAACAAGTTTTATTATTGGTCTTCCGGACCCTCCATTAAAATAACAAGTTTTATTATTGGTCTTCCGGACCCTACATTAGAATAACAAGTTTTATTATTAAAGATTTGTCCATATATTTTTTGCGCTTTAGGTTTTAACAGCCTCTTGTGTTTCATAAAGTTTGAAATATTAGAAAAACAGCACTAGTGTCTGTTTTATTGTTGAATTTTGTATGTAGCTACACGAGGGCTACCTGCGCTAGAACTGATAGACTAGAGGAAAACTCATCCACCACTAACTCTTAGGCTACTATTGGTTTGTTATGAATTTCGCGCAAAGCTACACGAGGGCTATCTGCGCTAGCCGTCCCTAATTTAGCAGTGTAAGACTAGAGGGAAGGCAACTAGTCATCACCACCCACCGCCAACTCTTGGGCTACTCTTCTACCAACGAATAGTGGGATTGACCGTCACATTATAACGCCCCCACGGCTGAAAGGGCAAGCATGTTTGGTGTGACGGGGATTCGAAACCGCGACCTGCAGATTGTGGGTCGAGCGCCCTAACCACCTGGCCATGCCGGACCAGGCTACTATTATCAGACTGAATAGCGGAATTTGACCGTCACTCTTATAACTTAGCTACGGCCTTAACTTCTGGAGGTCGATTTTTTTCATTGTAACGGAACTATAGAGTCACAGTTTGGCACTCGCCTGTCCTCCATTAGTGTCATTACAAAAACTATTTTACTCTTGCTACACCAGACCTAATATCGATGTAGATAGATGGGTGGATTGATGACTGGATAAATATATTGTTGATAGTTTTGCAAGTTTAGGGTTGGAAAAATGTATGTATGACTTCAGCAAAGAAAAACAAAAAGCAAGCCATTTTCCAACATACACTAAATAACGCTAGTGTTCATCTGGTTGTTATTTACTATACTAAATAACTGACGTTTAGCGCATTTTAGATTGTGTGTGTTTACGTGTGTTAGCGTAAAGTTGCATAATAACCTATTTTTACCACGGGGAATCGAATCCCTAATTTTAGCATTGTAAATCGAGAAACTTATCCCTGACCCACAGGGGAAAATGCCATTTTTGAAACGGAGGCTTTCTCATGTATTTTATAATTTAACTTTTTTATATCATCTTTAAGACAGGCAGACATTGAAAATATAATACTGGGGGAAGGAGGGAGGGAAGGGGTGTTTGTGATTCCAAGCACTTTAAACCATGTAAAGTTAAATAGTTAATTTTAGGAGCGCGTGGTTGATTTGAATTTTATTTTGCTGGTAGATTATTAATATAAAGCATGTTCGGTGACGGGAATCGAACCTGCGACCACGTGACACGATGAAATTCTGCCCTCTTTGACTGGCCCAGTGGAATTACTTTCGCGAGAGTATTGGAGAGTTCCCAGAATTCTAACAAATTAAAAAAAAAAGTTTTGTTTTAAATCACCTGGTGGTATTTAATATTTCCCAGCCCGATAACTTGTTTATTTGGCGACTAAATTAAATCACTCAACCTGAACAACAATATGAAAACAACATATTTCATGTTGAGACGCAATGGAGCAGCTGAGAAACCTTCAGTTATTCAAGTCGGTTTAGAAATGCTAATACATTTTATTAGTTACACTTTTTTTATATCAATTATGCTTGAAATAACAGCAACTTTTAAGTAGGTCAGTGGATAAAAGACACTTTCAAAAACAGAAACAAAAACTACGTGACTCGGCCTACACACATATATACATATATATATATATCAAAGTAAAACAGAACATTACTGCAAACTATCTATGATTCGAAGAAAGTGTCAAAAGACTTAAGCGAGATTTAGGTTCATGACTATTGAAAGGCCACAGGCAATTGTTACTGATACTCGTTTATACTGTTGTAACGTAGTTTAATTTAAATTAAGTCACGTTCGCTCAAAACAGGTACCACTGCCAGGTGCCTCAGAGGTCTCTGTGCTCATAACGCTAAAACCTGGGTTCGATACCCAAAGTGGGCAGAGAACAGATAGCCCATCGTGTAGCTTTCTGTATTAAAAACAAACAAACAATCAAACAGTACCAATAAGTCTAAAAGAATCTCACAAGGGGCTAAGACCTCACTCCTCCCTACACATTTTCAAAATGGTGAAAAACTGCATTTGTAGTGTTATTAAAATATAAACAGCATTGAAAATAATTATAAAACGACGAATAAAAATGGATATAAAATGCAAATATTTTAGGATTGCCCCATCTCTACTACGTGAAAATAAATTTGAAGAATGTACGGCCACGTGTTGAAAGCTTGCACCGTGACTGGTTGTCCTCAACCCGATGTGAGAATACAACACCTACATAATGTACATAAAAGTACAGGTATTCATACTAGTCCCAGCAGTAGTGTGGCGAATGTGAATACACTTTTAGTTCCTAGAATAGAATATAAATTCTATATTGTAATCGTATAGAAATAAAGTTTCGACTGGTGAAGACGACACTATATAACAGATGAGTTTCAGTAGGTGTTGATAATAGAAGCGATTGTGTTATAAAGCTAAAACTCTACTAAAGTGACGTTGAGTATCACAATGTACACTCTTTACGCGATACAAGACAAGATTTCTATGGGATTGTCGTGTATTTCACAAATAACATGCCGTGATTCACTAAACGTCACTTTTGAAAAGCCTTGGTCTTATACACCGACCTCTTCTGTTATCAACATCACTACTTTCACGAACTCTCTTCAAAGTTTCTGTATACTTCTACCGAAACATGAAATTTCCCCCTCAATGTATTCACCACACTACTGCTGGGAATAGTATAATTGCTTGTGGTTTTATAGGTATTATGTTGGTGTGTCACTGTCTGATTGGTTGGATGACAGCCACTATTAACACGTGGCTATTTGCACTTTTCTTCATAGTTTTAATAATTATTTCAAACTAGCATAAAGTAAGCTAAGATACAGAGTGCAAAGGAGCACTCGTGATTAAAGGAGATATCAACGTACCCACCAGGCTTCTACATGATCCCTAATTACTTCTATAGTTACCCGTACGAACATAGTTTCGAAAATGGCGTCTCTGGATTCCAAAGGGGACAGAAACGCAAACTTTAATGCTAGATTCAAGGCCAACGAACTAGCAAACCTATTTTTCGACCCCAATGTCATGTCTGGCTAATCTTCTGGGCGCGTTTTAACCACCTAGTTACCCAAAATAAATAAGGGCAAGGGGGCTACGCTATATAGATAAGGACAGCCCCCGGATCATACTGAGTCCGCCTACTAAGTTTGGTCCTGCTAGTTATAAAACTTGGCCCGGCATGGCTAGGTGGTTAGGGTGCTCGACTCACAATCTGCGGGTCGCGGTTTCGAATCCCCGTTACACCAAACACGCTCGCCCTTTCAGCCGTGGGGGCGTTATAACGTGACGATCAATCCATTATTCGTTGGTACAAGAGTAGCCCAAGAGATGGCGATGGGTGGTGATGACTAGCTGCCTACTCTCTAGTCTTACACTGCTAAATTAGAGACGGCTAGTGCAGATAGCCCTCGTGTAGCTTTGCGCAAGATTCAAAAACAAACAAACAAACAGTTATAAAACTGTGGGCGGAGTAGGCGGACAGACAATTTCACAAACACACACTTTAATTTAACATAAACGTTCAGTGCTACAACTCACGGCTTATAAAGACTGATTTGTTTATTTCTATTGGAAATGTATACGTAGTTCCAATGATAACATAATTGTATAACTTAAGTAACGTCCTGATATGTTTCTATTTAAATGTACCATCAACACGAGTTCTGTTTAAGTGTATTTTGGCGCCTAAGCTCCCCCCTAAATAAAAAGGACGATGATGTAATAAGTTAAACCTGCTTGATGATTTAGATCAATGATCATGACCTAGTCTTCACAACGTAATGTACATAACTTTACAACAGCTTAAATTGTTAGTAATAACTTTACGTTCACGGTGTAGATTCCAAGCTTGTAAAACGGTTTTCATCGATATTCACGACTTCACACCATGTGATGTCCCTAGCTTCACACCATGTGATGTCCCTAGTTTTACACCATGTGATGTCCCTAGCTTCATACCATGTGATGTCCTAGTTTTACACCATGTGATGTCCCCAGCTTCACACCATGTGATGTTCCTAGTTTTACACCATGTGATGTCCCTAGCTTCACCCCATGTGATGTCCCTAGCTTCATACCATGTGATGTCCATAGCTTCACACCATGTGATGTCCCTAGCTTCACACCATGTGATGTCTCCAGCTTCACACCATGTGCTGTCCATAGTTTTACACCATGTGATGTCCCTAGCACGTTAATTCTACAACTTAATATTTAAAATTGTTCGTTACTTTGTTTGACTATCGTTTTAAGCTAAGATCGTCTTTTCTGTCTGGGTGTTGTTGTATGTGTAATGCCAGTGAATGTAGGGTGTAGTTAAGGTTGGCGAACCGTATTTTCTTGTACTCTTTGTAGGAGATTTATACTTTTATTCTGTGTTTTTTGGCAAAGCTAATAATGCAATCTGCTGCCGTCCCTCATTTTGAAATACTGACCAAAAAAATAACAGCCAATAAATAGCTCCCTACAATCCACCATTGATTTTTCACTCTTATAATGCACCAACAGCCTATAGTGTAGGGAGTGAATATTGCACGGATTCGAAACCGGCTCGCCAGCTCCAAAGTCCACCACAGGATCAATCCGTGTCCTTGCTTAGAGGAGCCATGTACTAATAAAACAATATTAATCTGGTTCAGTATAAACTACAGGTGGCGTCTCGGTATTTTGCGCCATTTTTCCTTCTTATTATTAATGTTAGATTTCATATAGTTGCCAGAAGAAACACCAGTAAAAACTTTGAGAGGCCAGCATTTTCGTTCTTCTTTATTTTTCCTCTCTATTGAAGGCTGTTAATGTCAACTGTTTCTTTAAAGTTAAGTTTATTTTAAATCATTACTAAGTAAACGATAGAAAACGGAGTTGATACGTGTATATAAAACGTTTTCAGTTCCAGCACACACAAATATCTAATGATATTATCGATTTTTTGGGGATGCGTACAGACAGTCAATGGAGTGTTAGGTAAAACATGTGATTTTTGATTATTTTAAGGATTATACACAGCGTTGTTATGGTAACCTTTAAGATACAGCTAAGACAACCTTATAAGTTTTTTGTTTAGTTATTTATATCATTATAATATATGTTTTTTTTTTATTCCTGTAATCTCCCAGAGGAGCATAGGGCCGTAACAACACCTCACCAACAGAAAGTTGTTGTTGCAGTTACTTGTAGCAGGTTGGTTTTCCCTCCTCCTTTCTCATCCTGGACTTGGGACCGGGCAAAGGCGGAGGTTGGCATGTTTGGTGTGACGGGGATTCGAACCCGCGACCCTCAGATTACGAATCGAGCGCCCTAACCACCTGGCCATGCCGGCCTCTCATTATAATATTAATACATTTTAAATCCAACTTCTACAAAGCAAAATCTATTACGATTGTCATAGTACTTTATTTACAATATTGCATTACTGTTTACCGGTTTCTTATACTACTTTATATACAATATTACATTACTGTTTATCGGTTTCTTATACTACTTTATACACAATATTACATTACTGTTTACCGGTTTCTTATACTACTTTATATACAATATTACATTACTGTTTACCGGTTTCTTGTACTACTTTATTTACAATATTGCATTACTGTTTACCGGTTTCTTGTACTACTTTATTTACAATATTGCATTACTGTTTACTGGTTTCTTGTCCTACTGTATTTACAATATTACATTACTGTTTACCGATTTCTTGTTCTATTTTATTTACAATATTACATTACTGTTTACCGGTTTCTTGTCCTACTGTATTTACAATATTACATTACTGTTTACCGGCGTTTGTACTACTTTATTTACAACATTACATTACCGGTTTCTTGTTTATTCTGTTACGCTCAAGCTGTACCTGAAAATATGAGTTGTCCTTAAACAATGTGTATGTGTTATTTTTCCCAAATTCACCACACGAACTCATAGAACATTGAAAAGGTTGGTGTTCTCTTTCACTACTCAACCTTCCATTTCAAAAGATTGAGGATACACCTATTACAAAGACTGGTATCTGCTAGTAACACCTGTCATCAACAGTTGGCAGAGTACGCCTTCACTTTTCTATTACTAAGTAGCACTTCGTGTAGTGAGATTTCACATTCTACGTTCCAGAGTGATTCACTGGGATTCAGGGCGGGGCTTAGGACTTCCCAACACAAATCTTAACTATTAATGAAGGTGGGTGCAGACTTCCCAAGACAAATCTTAACTACTGATGAGGGTAGGTGCAGACTTCCCAAAACAAATCTTAGCTGTTGATGAAGATGGATGCAGAGTTCCCAAGACAAATCTTAGCTGTTGATGAAGGTGGGTACAGACTCCCCAAGACAAATCTTAGCTGTTGATGAAGGTGGGTACAGACTCCCCAAGACAAATCTTAGCTGTTGATGAAGGTGGGTGCAGACTTCCCAAGACAAATCTTAACTATTGATGAAGGTAGGTGCAAACTTCCCAAGACAAATCTTCTTGGGAACTCTGCATCCATCTTCATCAACAGCTCCCACCTTCATCAACAGCTAAGATTTGTTGCAGACTTCCCAAGACAAATCTTAACTATTGATGAAGATGGGTGCAGACTTCTCAAGACAAATCTTAACTATCATAACTATCTTAACTTATCCATCACTAAGATGGATGCAGAGTTCCCAAGACAAATCTTATCTGTTGATGAAGGTGGGTGCAGACTTCTCAAGACAAATCTTAGCTGTTGATGAAGGTGGGTGCAGACTTCTCAAGACAAATCTTAGCTGTTGATGAAGGTGGATGCAGACTTTCCAAGACAAATCTTAACTATTGATTAAGGTGGGTGCAGACTTCCCAAGACAAATCTTAGCTGTTGATGAAGGTGGGTACAGACTTCCCAAGACAAATCTTAACTATTGATGAAGGTGGGTACAGACTTCCCAAGACAAATCTTAGCTGTTGATGAAGGTGGGTGCAGACTTTCCAAGACAAATCTTAACTATTGACGAAGGTGGGTGCAGACTTCCCAAGACAAATCTTAACTATTGATGAAGGTGGGTGCAGACTTCCTAAGACAAATTTTATCTATTGATGAAACATGTACTCTTCGCTGGCTCAGCGGTAAGTCTCACAGATAGCTTTGTGCTTATAAACAAATAAGGGTATGTCAGGTATGTAAGAAAACACAGCACAAAAGGCTAAACGCATCATATCTTTGTGAGTTTGCTGAAGGTAAACGCAAGGATATTTCTATATTTTTCTTCTTTGTTTGACCTTTGGCACTGTACAAAATAAGTTGATAAGATATAATAGTCCTCGGATAATCTAAAACTTGCTTCGTTGTGTGTGTTTAGTTAATTTGTACTTACTTAACATTTATTGTTCTAGAATTTTGTTAACTTAAAAGCCTAATTGTTATGGCGTAAATAAGTAGAAATTTTTATCACTAATTCATTAAACGTTGGTGATTATTAACATTACTGGAGTTGAGAAAAAAAAAGCTTAATCGCGTTCCGCAAGCACACCTCGATATCAGATTAATGAGTCTCTCTATTTGTGAATATCATATTTTAGTGTTAGTTTCTGGTAATTCTCAAAGTCAATGCTTTTGCCGCTAGACCCAGTTCCAGTTGAGATGTTAGCCATCACGCCCTGGGGGAAATATAGTTGTTCTGGTGATAATTTTACGCCGAAATTACTAGCGTAACTTATGCAATGCTGTTGTAAAAGTAGTACATTGTTACACGTAAGTAACACTCAGACGACATATAAACTCAAGAAACACAGAAACCTGTTAACGATATAATAGGAGGAAAAGCATGTTTCATATGGAACCTAAAGCAGCTGTGAAAAACAATATAGAAATTGTATGTAATTGAAACACTTCAACTAACCCTAACTTGTGACCTTCGTGTAATTAAGCTGTCATTAATAAAAACGTGGAAGAATATTATTTTTCCAAACACATTTATTACAATTGATAAATTTAACATGGAAGGTATTTTAAAAACCTGAGATATATATGGTTAGTAGCAAGGATCAGGTGGACATGGTTGTAAGGTGTCACTAAGCCAATGTGAATCCTGATAACTGATCCTTGCTACATTCAGAAAGTTCTATAGAAGTGGACATGGTTGTAGGGTGTCACTAAGCCAGTGTGAATCCTGATAACTCTATTAAACTTTCTGAATGGAATAAGTCAATTATGTATGTTTAAAGGAATTTGGCTTTGTTCATATACAAAGAGGTATATTAAAGACACAAAATGCAACGCTATTATAGGACGAGGCTTATTCTTGCCCATTGAGTTGTATTATTGTATTCTTCTTAAAGTGCCCCGGGCTTGAGTGGAGTTGTGTTAGACTAAAGTTGGACACACACTGATATTGTATGACCCAATTACCAGTATCTTTATATGAATTGTAATTGAACAAGAGATTCTTTATAAGTGACTTACATGGATAATTTACTTTATTCTTGGCATTGATACTTAGGAAATGGATACGGCCATCTTGTCGAAAAATACTGATTTGTGGGTAATATTGATCGATTTACCGAATCAGCTTACCCTATCGTATGCTTGATCTTCAAACCTTCAAACTGTTTACATAACATTGCCTTTAAACATATAATTACCAGTTTTTGTTTCCGTTCAAACTTCGTCTCCAACGAAAGATGATGGATGTAAATAAACAAGTAGTTTCATGATGACGTAAACAAAAAAATAGCTGTTATAAACACACACGTTTACATGATAGAACGTGAAAGTAAAAACAAAAGAGTATGAATATTTAAATAACTACAACGATCCCTGCAGAGTTCGTTAAAACATTCAAGTACAGAATCTTTACGTTTTGTATTTAATTGCTTACGTCCCCCGATGAGACAGAGGTAAGTCTACGCTAAAATTCGAGGTTCGATTCCTCACCGCAGATATCTGTGGCTTTGCTTTAAAACAAACGATACTTTGCTCATAAGATGCCCTCTATCTGTCTTAGATATCATAAGAAAATTAAAAAATAAATATTTAAGATAATTATCATTGTCTCTAGTCATCTACCAGAAGTATATCGTCTATTCGGATGTCAATCATTAGATCAAAAACCGGTTATAGAGCGTTTATTATGTCTTCCGTGTCAAGGTTCGTTGGAAGAATGACCAACATGAGGCGAATGATGGTCACCTGTTTGGTACTAATATGTCTCTGTTTTAAAGATAATCTCATCTAAGAGGAACGTTGAAGGTTAAAGGTTACGTACATGTTAAGAGAATGACAACTATACCTGATCTAAGCAGATTTTCAGGGGAGCCATCATCTATCACTTGTGAGAGTATTTTATTTTTACAAAGTTATATGTGTCAAGTGATTGGTCAGCTCCTGTTCTGTAGCGATTCTGATAGTTTATCTATCAGATTAAGAAACTGCCATTTGACACAGCAGCTATTGTAGGTTGGTATCTCTCAAGGAAGATGCCACTTGATAGCAGTTATTGTAGGTTGGTATCTCTCAAGGAAGATGCCACTTGATAGCAGTTATTGTAGGTTGGTATCTCTCAAGGAAGATGCCACTTGATAGCAGTTATTGTAGGTTGGTATCTCTCAAGGAAGATGCCATTTCATAGCAGTTATTGTAGGTTGGTATCTCTCAAGGAAGATGCCACTTGATAGCAGTTATTTTCTTAATAAAAAAGGCAAATAAATATATTTATAGAAAAGAATGAATCAGTTTGAAAGTTGAATATGAAAAAAAATCAACTTTAGTGTATATTTTTTTTTTGTAATTTATTTTACATTTATTTTTCTTTTGAAAATTCTACAGGGTATGTTCTAGTTTATTTAATGATTTTTGTAATGTGTTTGATTTATTCAACCTTAGAGGATAGAAGTGTTTAAGTATAGCGTGTGTTTGTTTGTTTTTGAATTTCGCGCAAAGCTACACGAGGGCTATCTGCGCTAGCCGTCCATAATTTAGCAGTGTAAGACTAGAGGGAAGGTAGCTAGTCATCACCACCAACTCTTGGGCTACTCTTTTACCAACGAATAGTGGGATTGACCGTCACATTATAACGTCCCCACGGCGACCCTCAGATAGCGAGTCGAGCTCCCTAACCACTTGTCCATGCCGGGCCCCTATAGCGTGTGTAACTTGCTTGAAAAGTTTGATAGTTATAATACCAGCTGAGCGGAAACAAATCAGACTTAAAGTTGGGAGAAAAATTGGTATTTTCAAGGAGTTAAAAGGTATTGAAAGATACTTATTTCATAACTATCATCAAAGAGTCATTCGAGAAAAGATTCTTATAACTTTTGGTTAAAAATCAAATTTGTAAAAAGAAAAGACAAAGAAGGTAAACCTATTTTATCCACATTATATGCTTAGATATGTAGTATATATATATCCCCGCAACTAGATTACTATTGTGATTTAGGGCGCACCGAATGTACGTTGCTGTTGTGATTTTTCTTGTATGTCTGTACTTTCTTGTGCTTGTGGACAAACCGAAACGTCACAAACGAGTAAAAAGGAAGCCCCTGTTGAGGCTACTTCTCTGAGATGTTCAGTGGGTTAGTACGTCATTCCCACACTATGTCTTCTTATTTCTTACGAATGCCGTTTTGTACTAAATTTGAAGTCTATACTAAATCATCCAATTGACAGTGTTAAAAATTATCGCTTTCAATATTGTTGTTGAACAAAATGTCTGATACGTTTTTCAGTTGCCGCTTTTATTGAATATTGTTCTTCAGCAAAATGTCTGATACGTTTTTCAGTTGCCGCTTTTATTGAATATTGTTCTTCAACAAAATGTCTGATACGTTTTTCAGTTGCCGCTTTTATTGAATATTGTTCTTCAACAAAATGTCTGATACGTTTTCCAGTTGCCGTTTTTATTGATAATGTTCTTCAACAAAATGTCTGATACGTTTTCCAGTTGCCGCTTTTATTGAATATTGTTCTTCAACAAAATGTCGTACATGACAAGGTTGTTGTTATATCTTATGACTGTCATTTCGTATATTATAAAGGTATTTTAAATGTCGTCGAAACTTGAAAACTTTGTTGAAATGGCTTACTTATTAAGGAAGCTTTTTTTTGTTGAAGATAATTTCATTGTTAAGGAAGCTTTTCTTTGTTGAAGATAATTTCATTGTTAATGAAGCTTTTCTTTGTTGAAGATGATTTCATTGTTAATGAAGCTTTTCTTTGTTGAAGACAATTTCATTGTTAATGAAGCTTTTCTTTGTTGAAGATGATTTCATTGTTAATGAAGCTTTTCTT
>NW_013671320.1:19614-23411 GCF_000517525.1 Limulus polyphemus
GTTCATGGAGCTTTTCTTTGTTGGAGAGAATTTCATTGTTAAGGGTGTTTTACTTTGTTGGAGATGATTTTGTTGTTAAGGGTGTTTTTCTTTGTTGGAGATGATTTTGTTGTTAAGGGTGTTTTTCTCTGTTGAATATGATTTCATTGTTCATGGAGCTTTTCTTTGTTGGAGAGAATTTCATTGTTAAGGGTGTTTTTCTTTGTTGGAGATGATTTTGTTGTTAAGGGTGTTTTTCTCTGTTGAATATGATTTTATTGTTCATGGAGCTTTTCTTTGTTGGAGAGAATTTCATTGTTAAGGGTGTTTTACTTTGTTGGAGATGATTTTGTTGTTAAGGGTGTTTTTCTCTTTTGAATATGATTTCATTGTTCATGGAGCTTTTCTTTGTTGGAGAGAATTTCATTGTTAAGGGTGTTTTTCTTTGTTGGAGAGGATTTCATTGTTAATGGAGCATTTCTTTGTAGTTTAAAGTTTTATTGCTTATTTGTGAACTTTTCTTGTCTTCACCAAAACATCTAATTCCAGTCACATGCTGTTCAAACAGTTCAATTATTTTAGGTTATTAGTGGTGAGTAAGGGACTATATATAACATCCTGCAGGCTTTATTGTTTTTTGAACAATTGCGAAAACACAAAAAGAAGTAGTGTTGTCATGCTGTTAAGGAATCTAGAACACAGATTAGTTCGACAAAACAGGATATATTTAACGTACTTATCAAGTATGCAGACAGGTGCAGTACGGCATTTCGACATGGTCTAGATCTTATTCAAAATGTCGGAACAGTTCTCCTTCAACACGATTTCGTTGATTTTCAGCAAAAAATTAAAAAGTTCCAATTGTTCGGTAGTATTTGGTGCCATCAGATTTTAAACCGATTAGTTAAGAACTCCACGGTTGTTAACAACATCAAAATTATCCTGCCATCATCTTATGGTTTTGGTTACCTTTGTTATCATATTTCAAGTAAAGCTACTTGGTGGTTATCTGCGCTAGCCGTCTCTAATTTAAAAATTATAGACTGGAAGAAAGGCAGCTAGTCAACACCACCCACTGCCAGCTTTTGGGATTCTCTTTTATTAACGGAAAATGGGATTGACCGTAACTTTGTAACATCTCTCCCCTCCCCAGCTGAAATTTTGTCACATACCGTCATAACATTGTGATTTTGAAACCGACTGTATTTTTGAATAATTATGCAAGATTTAACTTAAGCACTGGCTGGTAAAAAAAAATAAAAAAATATTGACTCAATCTAAAACAACTTATAATAATATATATTGCTTTTATTTCAAGTGTAATAATATATATTATTTTATTGGAGTATAATAATAAATATTATTTTTATTGGAAGTATAATAATAAATATTATTTTTATTGGGGGTATAATAATAGATATTATTTTTATTGGAAGTATAATAATAATATATATTATTTTTATTGGAGTATAATAATAAATATTATTTTTATTGGAAGTATAATAATAAATATATTATTTTTATTGGAAGTATAATAATAATATATATTACTTTTATTGGAGTATAATAATAAATATTAGTTTTTACTGGAAGTATAATAATAGATATTAGTTTTATTGGAAGTATAATAATAATAGATATGATTTTTATTGGAGTATAATAATAAATGTTATTTTTATTGGAAGTATAATAATATATATTACTTGTATTGAAAGTATAATAATAGATATTGTTTTTATTGGAGTATAATTATTTTTCAAAATTCGTATTACAACTATAAATTTGGTACAGAGCATCGTTTTAGTACTTCTGTCGTAGTGACATTTGACCTGTCTCCCCGGTGAGACAGTAGTAATTCTACGAACTTACAATATTAAAATTTGGGGTTCGATTCCCAGCGGTGGACAATGTGGCTTTGCTCTAAAACAACCAAACGTTTGATCATAATTTTTCTACGCAGGGTTTCACGGTTCCGGAACTACTGTTTTGTGTAAATATGTGAGTTTTCTATAGTGTTAAATTGGTGACATTTGTACTGTAGGAAATCAATCAGATGGCTTAGCTGGTTTCTAACACAGAACATTGACAAGATGTCAACGGCATCTGCAAATCAATTCATTTATGTACTTTAAAAGCTAAACAAACTTTTGAAAGCCATATCTGTTCTACATCCAACTGCTGGAAAAACGCGCTCCGCAATTATGAACCGCGAGTGCGAAATAAGAGTGACAGTCAAACCCCACTATTCAGTCAGACCAGACTAACCCAACATTTGAAGGTGGGCGACGTTGACTAGCTGTTTCACTTCCTATCAATATATTAGTTCAAAATTAGAGCCGGTTGAGCACAGATAGTACCTGAGATATCAAAAAAAAATAAAAAATGGTGCTACTTTCAGAGAAAAAAGTGGAACAACGGTTTCTTAGCGCCCCTGGTTGTCCTACAAGCTCCTTCGTGGCTTGTTTGGTTTAAAACCTTAATTGCTGTCATGTCGAGATTGATAGAGGATATAGTAAATAGGGACCAGAGCCATATTGAAGGTCCAGGAGCACGTCGCTTCAGAAACATTTAAATGTTTTTCCTGAAAGTGGTCATTATATGTACATATACATGGGCGCAACTTGGGGTGGGGGTGCAATCGTTCCCACCGCACCCATCCTCTGCCTAAGCTCAAGCGTTAATTCGTGTTTAATTTATAGTAAAACATCAAATCGGAAAAAGAAATTTAGTTGTTCTATTGTTAGAGTAACTGATATTACTTGTGGCACCACCTGGTGGTTAGGGTAAAAGACTAACAAACTGAGAACTGTCGGTACACTGTCCGTCACCGAGCATGCTCGTCCTTTAGCTGTAGGGGGATTTTAAAGTGAGAGTCAATCGCACTATTTGTTGGTACAGAGTAGCCCAAGAGTTGGCGGTGGGTCCTGTTGGCTGGTTGAATCCTCTGTGGCGGCAGATACTCTTAATAAACGAACGAACGACTACTCTAGAGAATATATTTGAGGACAATATCGTGGTGTCGTTATTGTTATCCACACTTGGAATTGTTATTTTGAACATTATCAGTAAGTATTCCATATTACTAGCGACATCTATGTAATGTGAAGATCTCAGTAAAGAGCGTTTTGTAAGATCCAGATATAAAGGAAAAAGAGCTTACGGTGCCGGGTTACTTACCCCATTTTCTGGTTTGTAATTAAAATAGCCGACTTTCCAGTTTATTGTTTTTTTACCTCAGGACGTTCACTCAGTCCTTGTATAGCTGGGGTTTCGTGCCAAACATCTTCAGAAAACAACCACATCATATATTTACTATCTATGGAGCTTTAACAGTTAAATATTGAATATCTTCTTTTTTTATTCTTATCAAGATTTATTTTCAGACAAGGGAGGGGGGTGACTTGTTCCCATTAAACATAAAGTCAACGATCTTTCTGGGTTATACCGAAGCCCTGAAAAACAAAAGATGGGTCAAAAACTAGTAGTTTGTTTCAATTGATATGTATACAGACAAAGGGCACCTGGAACTTTCAGAATACTAATGTCTTCTAGATGTATTAATATAGGATTATCTGATGTATTAATATTGGATTATTTGATGTATTAATATTGGATTACTTGATGAATTAATATAGGATTATTTGATGTATTAATATAGGATTATTTGATGTATTAATATTGGATTATTTGATGAATTAATATAGGATTATTTGATGTATTAATATAGGATTCTTTGATGAATTAATATAGGATTATTTGATGTATTAATATAGGATTCTTTGATGAATTAATATAGGATTATTTGATGTATTAATATT
>NW_013671320.1:24133-31470 GCF_000517525.1 Limulus polyphemus
GTGTTATAGTTGATAGTTTGGTTTTATTTACAGATGAATCGTGTTATAGTTGATAGTTTGGTTTTATTTACAGATGAATCGTGTTATAGTTGATAGTTTGGTTTTATTTACAGATGAATCGTGTTATAGTTGATAGTTTGGTTTTATTTACAGATGAATCGTGTTATAGTTCATACTTTGGTTTTATTTACAGATGAATCGTGCTATATCTGATAGTTTGATTTTTATTTACAGATGAATCGTGTTATAGCTGATAGTTTGGTTTTATTTACAGATGAATCGTGCTATATCTGATAGTTTGATTTTTATTTACAGATGAATCGTGTTATAGTTGATAGTTTGGTTTTATTTACAGATGAATCGAGCTATAGCTGATAGTTTGGTTTTATTTACAGATGAATCGTGCTATAGCTGATAGTTTGGTTTTATTTACAGATGAATCGTGTTATATCTGATAGTTTGGTTTTTATTTACAGATGAATCGTGTTATAGCTGATAGTTTATTTTATGTAAAGCTGAAAGACTACTATTACACATTCTTCTAGTTCTTGAAAATTCCTAAAGGTCTAGATTAAGAATGTAATGTTTAAAAATGTATTAAGCCTAATACTAATGTCTTGTGATAAATGTAACCCTAACCAGTACTGTTAACGAAACCAACAATAAAGAAAGAATACAGTATACTTTACTCACAACTCATATAAACAGTGGTTGTTAGCTTCATGTATTGTCGTAAACTTGATGTTTGTCGAAAGAAGTAAAATTATTATAAAGGGGGATTTCGGGATTTGATGCGAAAAATACGTGAAGAATCTAGCATCACGGTGTGGACACTATAACTTTAGTCTGTATTTGAATATGCGAGATACCTAGTTATGTTAAATGACAATTTTTTTACCAGAACCAGTTGAGAAGCTTTCAGATATACTCAATTGAAAATCAAATTAAAATCTAAAACTTTAAACAAAATCTGAACCAATAATTGCACTATTTTTTCTTCTTCTCTTATTCCTACTCCTAATCCTTGTTATTAATTATAGTGGTTTCTTGAGTGATCACGTGCGTTTGAAATACACCATAATGTTTATAAATTAAAGCATCCATCTCGAATGCACAGTAACTATTATCAACCAATCTAGTTTAACCCTAAAAATATAGGGACTTTTTTATCTCGTTCATTATTGGTGGGATCCTCATATTATTTCATTTTGAATATTTTTTTTTTGCCTGTTACAGTAGTCATTTAATGAATTGGTCGAAACATTTGAGTTAAATCGTCCAATTTCTAAGTAAAATACAAAGGGGATCGCAGTGGTAGTTAGTGAGGTTAATTGTAATATCCACTCATTTTGTTTGCCTTTTTTTTGTGTAACTAATATTATTAGGTACTCTGTAACCAAGAATGTCGGCGACTCACAAGCAATTTGGGGGACATATAGTTGGGAAAATATGTTTAAAAGCCCATGAGATTTAATGGGGTAGGTTGGGGTGGGGGGTCTTACGGACCTCTTGAGCATACACTGTAAACTGTAAAACTTTATTTGCAGGTTCATTCTACTATTCTGCCCCCACCCACCCAGGGTTGGCGTCCATGAGTTCCTATGACCACGTAGGTCATGTTAGTAAGTCTTGTTATTCAGTATTTTCTACAACTCTGTCTATATCCGCACAAGGAAAGAGTTCCCTATTATTATTAGCTCAAATTGTGAAGAGATTTCAGACAAAACCAAGAAAGCCACCGGCTTCAGTGGCGTTTTCAAAATTGGTTTCTATGTGGTTCACCCAGGGATTAATGGGATCGGAATCATGGAGAATGAAAATGATAGGGTGACTGAGTATTATCAATTATACAATAAATTCAAGAGCAATTAATTATTATATTTATTATAGTTGTAGTTTGATAAATATATTTATTTTTTGTTTATTTTATGTTGTATTCATTCTAGTTGTAGTTCGATATATATTTAAGTCATAATAAAGAATTTTACATTTTTATTTAGTACTTTTTTGTCGTTTTTCGAACTGGGGTGAGTGATATGTTGTGAAAAACTTATAGGGCTGAATGATATTGGAAAAGGTTGAGAGGCACTGCTTTAGAACACAACTGACAAGACGAATTATTCTTTTCTGCTCTGTTATTACAATACAGTCTGTGATAATTTCATTTTAAAAATCGCCACTATACGCTATTTAACGCTAAACTCACAATCATGGTCGAGATTTAATAATAACTTTCGACGCGTATTTATACCCCTACAGAAGTGTAGAACATTCCACACAACACTAGATATTCTGATGCAATAATATTCAATCCAAACAAGGAGAAAAATTCAGGAAGTGCTAATAACATGGCCCAACAATATAGCAATCACTAACTTATAACAATTGAACATACAAGCTACACAACGTCGTAAACAATTACGTAAACAAACTTGTCATAAACTCTCGCTTCTAAAAATAACTAAGTATGGCACCCGCGATATATAAACTATCCAAATCATAATGTCTGTATTAAACTTCAACTGAAACAGTCGTGTATATCTAACAGCTACACGTGGTTTTGAACACAAGCAAGCTTTGTTATGTCACATAAATATAAATATAAAGTGATCATGAATTTGAGATTTAAACATTTTTGTAGGTTATTATTTTCGTACAACGAAGGAGCTGAGAACTGTACTGACCTTTAACCCATTTAACAATTACCCGCCATACGAGTAAGAGTCTGGCTCGCGAGACTACACAGTATATGATATATGAGCTAGACCTTCGACACTTCTTACTGAATGAAGTGAAACTGATTGCAGCAATATACGAATATTTTTATGCCAGCAAAAGAAGAGAATTAGCACATGACGGCCAAGGTACAGTAATATGTAGTTCTGCTGCTTTAGTAGCTAATATGGCCTTTGAAATGTAATTAGAACAGCTAATTTAGATTGTGCTATGTATATTGCCTGGTGTTTTAAATTACAAAGTTTGTCTTTAATCCATGAACACATATACATGATATTACAATTCGTTTATAGATATAGATGAATGCAATAGCAATCTTTACTATAGATTTTATATATTATATAAACCACAATGTTATGTTAAAGCTGTATACTAATAGTATCTTTAAAATTGCTACATATTTTGTTTGTTTTCAGACACTGTTAATGACACAACCCAGTCAACATCTCAGTCTTTCTCTGGTGCCGGCGATAAATGTGAAGCTTGTGAAATTGACACAATTGTGGTGATGACATTGATGATATGCAAACTGGTTTACTTGAGCCTCAAGCACTGACAAGTCCGTTCTTTCTGGACCATCATCATCGCGCTGCATTACAGCAATCATGGACTCATCAGAAATTTGTCAGGATATTTCTATATTCACTGAGCCATGCATTGACATTGGTAATATATTGACACCAACAAAATCATTTGATGAAAGATACCAAGCTATTAGTAATTTATCAAGTGCTGAAAAGTATTCCTATCTTTATAAGCACGTGGCAGCACCAAAGGTTTTTTCCTTCCACCTTTCCTCATGGGTGTAATTGCAAGTTTAAAATAGCTTGACTTGAAAAATATCCATGGTGATTATACATCCCACAATTGGATGACATTTCTTTTGTGGTCCTTGTGCTACTCCTCTTTCAGTGTATAGTCGACATGATAAAGTAGAACTTGTCAACAAATCATTTAAAAAGTGGGTCAAAATTAGTGACACTTTAAGCAACCATTCTGATCTCGCAGAAACATTATGGTGACAAGGGTGAAATATCGAGAGCTCATTTGTATCATCTCAATGTAAAAAATGCTATGTCTTTATCTCCACGCTCACAAAATGACATCATTAGTGTATAGAATATGATGTGATTCGAGTAAACATTATTGATGAAGTAAAAAAGGCTGGATTCTTCATCCATCGTGGAGCTGCTTCATCCTGTCTTCCACTACGTAATGGGTGAACAAAAGGTTATCCAGCGTTGGAGCAGCTTCATCCCGTCTTCCACTACTTAATGTGTGAACAAAAGGTTATCCATCGTGGAGCAGCTTCATCACGTCTTCCACTACTTAATGTGTGAACAAAAGGTTATCCAGCGTGGAGCAGCTTCATTACGTCTTCCACTACTTAATGTGTGAACAAATAGTTATCCATCGTGGAGCAGCTTCATCCCGTCTTCCACTACTTAATGTGTGAACAAAAGGTTATCCAGCATTGGAGCAGCTTCATCCCCTCTTCCACTACGTAATGTGTGAACAAAAGGTTATCCAGCGTGGAGCAGCTTCATCCCCTCTTCCACTACGTAATGTGTGAACAAAAGGTTATCCAGCGTTGGAGCAATTTCATCCTGCCTTCCACTACGTAATGTGTGAACAAAAGGTCATCCAGCGTTGGAGCAGCTTCATCCCGTCTTCCACTACGTAATGTGTGAACAAAAGGTCATCCAGCGTTGGAGCAGCTTCATCCCGTCTTCCACTACGTAATGGGTGAACAAAAGGTCATCCAGCGTTGGAGCACCTTCATCCCGTCTTCCACTACTTAATGTGTGAACAAAAGGTTATCCAACGTTGGAGCAGCTTCATCCCGTCTTCCACTACTTAATGTGTGAACAAAAGTTAATATACTATAGTTGTACAAAGTTGTTTAAATTAGTAATATAATTTAACCATTAATAACTACTCTACATGTTGATAAGTACAGTACTTTACTATAATAAAACATACATAGTTATGTTAATTCAAGTCTAGCTCCCCATGTAGTGTTACAACAGAATGATGATTTGTTGACTTTTCATTGGATGTTTGTGGATTTTACGTAAACAGCCACGTAATTGTTTAGGCTATATTTCATGCAAAATCGCTTCCGGATTTAATTTAATAGAACATTTTTTTTTTTACAAATTTTCTGGGGGAAATGTCCCCAGACCCCCGTATCATTAACATGTTTTGCATGCTGAATGTGCTTCGCACAATATGTGTTACCTTTTGTCCTCACAAATTAGAAACTTCTTTTCAAACATTCTGCGTACGTGCCAGACCAGTGTCAGTAATATAACAATGTCATTATTTCACAATATCAACTGTTATCTTAAAGTGTTAAATACCAGTGTCAGTAATATAACAATGTCATTATTTCACAGTACCAAGTCAGTTGTGTCTTAAAGTATTCAATACAAGTGTCAGTCTATAGTTACACCTGCTCTGTCAGTTTATAAATGTACTCATTCTATAGTAACACCTGCCATAACTTTATCATTCTCGGTAGAACGACGAGTGGTGACGAGTGGTGACTTTATCATTCTCAAAAAAGGATAGAAGACGAGTGGTGACTTTATCATTCTCAAAGGTAGAAGGACTTTATCATTCTCCACCACTCGTCTTTCTATCTTTGAGAATGATAAAGTCACCACCAGTCGTTCTACCTTTGAGAATGATAAAGTCACCACTCGTCGTTCTACCTTTGAGAATGATAAAGTCACCACCAGTCGTTCTACCTTTGAGAATGATAAAGTCACCACTCGTCGTTCTACCTTTGAGAATGATAAAGTCACCACTCGTCGTTCTACCTTTGAGAATGATAAAGTCACCACTAGTCGTTCTACCTTTGAGAATGATAAAGTCACCACCAGTCGTTCTACCTTTAAGAATGATAAAGTCACCACTCGTCGTTCTACCTTTAAGAATGATAAAGTCACCACTCGTCGTTCTACCTTTCTTAGTAACAATTGGAATACAATGAACTTCTATTATGTAACGGAATCTTTCATGAGAGAAACAGATAAGTCAAAATGAAATGAACAGATGTTACAATGACTGGAGGCATTATGTTACAAATAACAATAACAGAAATATAAACACAGAAGCAAACTTAATTAAATGTTTTTAAGAATAATCTCAACGATACAGACAATAAAAATTACGAAAATAAATGTAAGTGTTACTGGCCTATTTAGATGAAACGAAAATCATGAAAACAAACAAATTTGTTAATGAGGAGGCTTTGCATAAGATAAACAAAGAAAATACAACAAGCAGTCATATGTTATGCTCACTTTCACTTTTTGTTATTCAGTGTAAATTAGATATGATAAGAGAGAGAGTGATGCCTCCAGTTGGAGAACCACCTGAGAGAGAGATGCCTCGAGTAGGAGAACCTCCTGAGAGAGAGATGCCTCCAGTAGGAGAACCTCCTGAGAGAGAGATGCCTTCAGTAGGAGAACCTCCTCAAAAGTACAGAGTCGACGAATCTGTTTTATTCCTTGTAATAACCGGTGTATATTCGTAAGCATTGTTAAACACGCACAATTCAATATGGTGTGTTCACAGATTTTCTTTGAATTATACCTTCCAGGGACTCAGAGGTAAGACTTGAAGGGCTACAATTCGAAAAAAAAAAAGCGGGTTTCGATACCCGTGGTGGGCACAACACACATAGCTTATTGCGTAGTTTTGTACTTACCAACCAGCCCACCCCCCGACTTACGACGCTAGAATGCGGGTTTCGATACCCGTTGTGGGCACAACAACATAGCTCATTGTGTAGTTTTGTACTTACCAACCAATAAGCTAATATACATCAACCAATCTCCTTATCGATTTTCTGTTCTAAGCGCTTCCTGGTGAATGTGAATAAACTTTGACACACTTCAAATGGTGATATGATGCTTATGATTCTCATAAAACACGTTTCTTTTCGATGAATCGGTGAAACGGTCTTTGTGTGTGTGTTAGTGCTTTTAGCGGTTCAGATGAATACGTGATTATTATTTCAAAACCTTAACCAATTCCTTCTGATCCAATTATAATAGTAAAATGTTTTGTTTATTCACGATAGCATGATTTAGTGACCCGTGATGCTTGGAAAGAGTAACAACTTTCGTGAATATATTTGTTTTGTAGAACAGCGTGCCATCGTGTGTAATACACATTGAGTCTTTTACTAAATCAGGCATGTGAAGTGAATTAGGTTACATTGTTCAACTTTAAAATTATGTCACTTTCAGAAAAATGCAGTGTCAATTCTGTGACATTTATTAATTTAGAGAAGCTGTAATTCTAACTCTAATATGTTACTCTGTTTCTTACACTGTTGTCGTAAATATCTGTGCTCATCACGAGTATCGAAATCCTGTTTTTAGCGTCCACAGAATCACCGCTGTGCCACTGGAGAGCACATGATATTTATTTAGAGGTCGACACGGGTAGAGAATCTCAAATCAAGTACCCACTGTGCAATATACATGGGTCCTGTTCGGGTAATAATAATAATAATGTTTGTTTGTTTGTAATTAAGCACAAAGCTACACGATGGGCTATCTGTGCTCTGCCCACCACGGGTATCT
>NW_013671320.1:32258-37318 GCF_000517525.1 Limulus polyphemus
AATAATACTTGGTTGGGAGAAAATAGCTTGCAACTGAGGTATGGAGAAAACAACATGCGAGTGAGGTAGGGAGAAAATAATACTTGGTTGGGAGAAAATAGCTTGCAACTGAAGTATAGAGAAAACAACATGCGAGTGAGGTAGGGAGAAAATAATACTTGGTTGGGAGAAAATAGCTTGCAACTGAAGTATAGAGAAAACAACATGCGAGTGAGGTAGGGAGAAAATAACACTTAGTTGGGAGAAAATAGCATGTTAGTAAGATTGGAAAATGATATAATAATACAGCTCATTCCTCCATTTTCAATGAAATATAACTAAACCAAAGTTTCAAAGGAAATGCTCACTAAACATGAAACTAAACATTTTAAAGCAAATTCGATGACGAGGAACCCACTTTGAGACTAATAATAGCAGCAAATGTATAACGTTTCGATAATGACAAAACCTTGTCGAAACGTTGTACATTTGCTGTTATGTTAAACTTATATTTAACTTTTTCTTCATTACCCATTCAAGCCGTCTCCAACCATTATTTTAAAGCAACCTTTTTAATATTAGAAAATCCCAATCTACATTTCAATGAAAGCACTGCAGGTTGTCTTTCGTCCCCTGGTGTTAAACTTCTTAAACAACTCCGAAACAAATTATTAGATTTTTCCCCCCCATTTGTCACAGCAGTGTGTCTTCGGACTTACAACGCTAGAATCCAGGTTTCGATACCCGTGGTGGGCAGAGCACAGATAGCCTATTGTGTAGCTTTGTGCTTAATTACAAACAAACAAACCCCTGGTGTTAAACTTGTTAAACAACTCCGAAACAAATTATTAGATTTTTCCCCCCCATTTGGCACAGCGGTATGTCTGCGGACTTACAAGCTAGAAATCGGGTTTCGATACCCGTGGTGGGCAGAGCACAGATAGCCCGTTGTGCAGCTTTGTGCTTAATTTCAAACAAACCAAAGAGTTTTTTCTTTATTTTGTTCTTAAACAAACGTTTAGAATACACAGAGATTAATCGATGTGCTATTAGGTTGCATAACGGTGAAAATATGTTTAAATACTGCGTTGAATAACTAGATAATTCTTTGACCCGTTTTGATAGCTAAAATACTTTGACCTATTTAATAACAATATGAGTGCATTTATAACTTTTAAGTTGATTCATAACCATTGAACTAATGTAGTACCACTCTATAACAGTTATGGTTATTAACACGAAGTAAGTTAAAATAATATCTCGTGACTCTCTTTATTCAAACTTTGGAAATCTCTACCAGAGGGCGTCAAAGAAAAACTGAATGATTGAATCTAATTTTCTACAATTCGAATTTGAAACATCTATAAATCAATGACAATAAAACTGAGAGTTGTGCACGTACACGTAAAGACAGATCAAAGTCTTATGTGGAATCTTGATGGCTGAGCTTAATTATGTGCGAAAGCAAACACATTTATATAAATCACGAAACAAATCGAAAATTACACAAAGAAATGTTCCAAGTCGCCGAGACAATAATTACGTAACGACCTTCATCTGGATAAGATATAGTATATGTCTATCAACGTATTTGTATAACTGTGAATTTGATGGTAGAGGTGATTAATTTACAAATTAATAAAGTTAACATCTATAAACTTCAGCGCAGGTTTCCTTAAAGACGACAATTTTATGTTTGATTGAAGACCTTTGTGGTGTTGAGTTGACTAATATACTTCAGAGTAATTTAGATACACACGAAACGAAAGTTCCGGGAATGATATGTAGATAATATTTGATGGGAAATATAGATGAATACAGATATATAAATAAAACATAATCTTTATTTATGAGACACAATGTATATATATATATATATATAGCTTACTGGTTGTCTTCTGATTCACAGTAAAGATTACAACTGGCTGCTGGGGCAGAAAACAGAATAGCTTGTATCTCTAAGATTTGTGGTTCGAGCCCTGCATTGGGCACAATAAAGCTAACTTATTGCGGAGTTTTATGCATAACATAAAAAACAAAAGATATAATCACAGTATTAAGCAGGATTCATTCCAGCACTGGACAAAGAACAAGTAGGGAATAATGAACTACCATACTGTTAAGCCAGACCAGAGTCTTATATAGTGCGGTATCCCACAATCCATAGATTAACTAGGTCAACGATCATGCTTATTAAACTTAATTCAAGGGAAATTACTCCTAACTCATACTAACTTGTACAATTCTCCTTACCACCCTTTGGAATGAGTATGATTCCACTCTCCAGGAGGGCAGGATCAAGTGTGTAGAATCCCATGAAACAAGCGCTAACAGTTATAGTGTCGAGGAGAACACATGCAGGACAATTTATAAAAATTGTCTGAATATATCTAACAAAAGATGTTGTCTATACTAGATAAGGATATATTTCACACCATCATTGAGTTTAAAAACGATGATAAATGTAACTGTAACAGCTCTACTTTTGATGGTAGAACTTGATAGGTGTTATAAGTTCCCGAACTACTGGGAACCAGGAGGCTTAAAAACTGCTATAAAAATCGAACTAACTACATTTTCTATATTCCGCTTTCTTTTTTCGTCGCGACTCAAAAATTAAAATTACGTTTAATAAAATTTTTACTCTTTTATCGTCCAGTCCAAATGATGACATCTGGTGTTGAAGAAAACCTTTTTGGGCAGCGACTTGTAGGAGACAATCAAAAAATGGATGTGAAACGACCAAAATTGCTGTTGTCATAGTAACACAGACGAAACCACATGTTTTTCAATGAGACATCTTGATTATGATTATTATTTATTTTTTTTTAAGTTTTTATCTTAGCCGAGGGCTTCTTTCAATCCTGAGGGCCCGGAACAATTGTACCCATTTGTAACCCCTCACCACCACTTTAATCCGGTCCTGCCTGTAACCAATAAAGTCAAGGACCCTAAACAAATTTGTGGCGTAAATAATTTAGAAACATGAGACCCATATAGACTCCACCGATACTTCTAGGATTGGCATGAAAATGAAGAACTACAATTTAGTATGAGATGTGAGAGATAATGGATGCATATAAAATAAAGTTTGAAGACGGCTTGAATGGGTAGTAGCCATCTCCAGACATCATCAGATATCTGAGGATGGCATAAGCTTATCGAAACATTTTGTAATAGGTTCTGTCACTACCCATTCAAGCCGTCTCCAAATTTTATTTTCTAAAAAAAGGGGGGGTTCTTCGTCATCAAGTTTGAATGGATACATATGTTTGGTGGTACGAATAATTAAGACAGGAATAGAAATAACAAAATCGAAATGAGTTTATGCAAGACATGAAACTGTCGTCACTTTAATTATTGGAGAAACGTGTGCACACTGTAAGACAACGGTTTGTTTATGGTACCGTAATCCTCTGGGAAACAGAAAGAAACGGAAATAATGATAAGCATGTTTGTTTCTCGGCTCAACAGTCACACATGACTTACCATGTCGCTGATGACACAATCCATCACCAGTTAGGCCCCTTATTATTCATGGTGTCAGTTTATGTTTTGAAACGTCTGTTAGTACCACTCACACCGTTGTTTGAAAGCTTAAAACAAAGTGATTACCTAAAGAAGCAAGGCATCGCAACAAAAGTGGGTTGATCAGTTTCACTATTATGTCACGTGGTTATAGTTATCATGATAATACTAGAACTGGTTCGACCGAGCTTCCATTGGAGATTTTGTTTCTGTTTTTTCTTCTTCTTGATTTCTTAAATTTAACCAATTTGATAACTTAAGGAAGAAACTACCAATTTTTTCAGGCAGTGTTTTTGAAAACTAGTTGTGGGAAGAATTATGTTTAAAGAGTGGATCCAACATCTCACGACCTACAAACAAGTCTACTATTTGAAGGTCGAGTTTTCATAACTTTTATGTGATTAACAAATGCAGCATTTTTACAGTTTAACTTCAGGCAGATTTCTAGACTTAGTTGTTGTGATACAATCATATTCCAGCTTTCAAACCTCCTTGCCAAAGTTACACCAAATATTATACCATATCTATAATCCTTTCGGTACAACTAGGATACCACTTCAAACCTTCTTGTTACAATTATACCATATCTATAAACCTTTCGGTACAACTAGGATACCACTTCAAACCTTCTTGTCACAATTATACCTTATCTATAAACCTTTCGGTACAACTAGGATACCACTTCAAAACCTTCTTGGCACAATTATACCATATCTATAAACCTTTCGGTACAACTAGGATACCACTTCAGACCTTCTTGTCACAATTATACCATATCTATAAACCTTTCGGTACAACTAAGATACCACTTCAAACCTTCTTGGCACAATTATACCATATCTATAAACCTTTCGGTACAACTAAGATACCACTTCAAACCTTCTTGGCCCGGCATGGCCAGGTGGTTGAGGCACTCGACTCGCAATCTGAGGGTCGCGGGTTCGAATTCCTGTCACACCAAACATGCTCGCCCTTTCAGCCGTGGGGGCATTATAATGTGACGGTCAATCCCACTATTCGTTGGTAAAAGAGTAGCCCAAGAGTTGGCGGTGGGTGGTGATGACTAGCTGCATTCCCTCTATTCTTACACTGCTAAATTAGGGACGGCTAGCGCAGATAGCCCTCGTGTAGCTTTGCGCGAAATTCAACAACAAACAAACAAACAATCAAACCTTCTTGTCACAATTATACCATATCTATAAACCTTTCGGCACAACTAAGATACCACTTCAAACCTTCTTGGCACAATTATACCATATATATAAACCTTTCGGTACAACTAGGATACCACTTCAAAACCTTCTTGGCACAATTATACCTTATCTATAAACCTTTCGGTACAACTAGGATACCACTTCAAAACCTTCTTGGCACAATTATACCTTATCTATAAACCTTTCGGCACAACTAAGATACCACTTCAAACCCTTCTTGGCACAATTATACCTTATCTATAAACCTTTCGGTACAACTAGGATACCACTTCAAAACCTTTTTGGCACAATTATACCATATCTATAAACCTTTCGGTACAACTAGGATACCACTTCAGA